>NW_019253130.1:0-19201 GCF_002742605.1 Olea europaea var. sylvestris
CGTTCGCCATCATCGATGGACTGCTTTACAAGCGAGGTTTCACAATGCCGTATTTGAAATGTTTGCTGCCGACAGAAGCACGAGAGGTGCTGGTCGAGATACATGCAGGAATTTGTGGCAACCACCAAGGGACAACCGCCCTTGCGTTCAAGGCACTACGACAAGGATATTATTGGCCTAGCATGAAGGAAGATGCTAAGGAGTTGGTGAGGAAGTACAAAGCATGTCAACGCCATGAAAATTTGATCCACATTCCAACCGAGCAGTATAAGGCAGTTTTTGGGGTATGTCCTTTCTTCCAATTGGGGATGGACATCCTGGGGCCTTTATCCCTAGCCAAGGGGCAAAGGAAGTTCTTGCTAGTTGTCATAAACTACTTCACTAAGTGGGTAAAGGCTGAGCCCTTGGCCACCATCATAACAACAAAGGTGTAAGGTTTCGTCTGGAAAAATATAATATGCAGGTTTGGCATACCCAGAGTAGTCATTACAAATAATGGCAAACAATTCGACAATCACAGTTTTAGAGCCTTCTGTGCAAGCTACCACATCAACCACAGGTTGACTTCAGTCGTTCACCCTCAGTCAAATAGACAAGCTGAAGTGACCAATCAAACCATACTATGAGATTTGAAAACAAGGCTGGAAAAGGAGAAACGACTTTGGGCGGACGAGTTGCCCAATGTACTATGGGCGTATCGTATGACCCCACGGGAATCGACTGGTGAAACACCTTTTAAGTTGTCATTCAGGATGGAGGCAGTTGTCCCCGTCGAAATTTTGAGTGAGACTGGTCGAATGAAAACCAAGCAACTTGATGTCACAGCCACTAGGGCGGAACTCGACTTACTCGACAGGGCTAGAGAAAAGGTAGCGATAAGGATGTCAGCATACAAGCGAAGGGCCGCTGAATATTTCAACCGAAGGGTAAGATTTAGAGTTTTTCAACCAGGGGATCTTGTACTAAGAGATGCAGCCGCAGCAGGACACCCCCCACCGAAACTCAGGCCAAATTGGGAAGGGCCATATGAAGTAATCCGTTGCCTCGAAAAAGAAGCCAATAGTTTGGAAGATATGAAAGGGAAGCCATTGGGTAGGCCATGGATTGCAGAACATCTCAAAAAGTACTATCAGTTGACCCGCCAATTAGAAAGATAGGTCGTTTCTTTTGTAAATACAGTAGAATAGGTTGCATTGTTCATTTTCTCCATGTAACGCCTCACGAAGACGCCCTTAGGTGTAATAGCTTATCTTATTCAATGAAAGACCTAGGCAGTGGAGGATGATGAGGGCACTACGAAAAGGCCAGCCTAGCTGGGATATCCTGGTGCGCCTACTGAGCCCACGAATCCAAGTATTTTTTATGCTAACAAGCAATCTTGAATCTCCACGTTCATCCCGTGAAGACATACGGTCGACATAGCCCACGCGGCTAAGCGGAGAGCTTTAAGAGTTAAAAAAATTGGCTAAGGCCCTAAACCGCCATACCACATCTCTACGATCGACATAGCTCATGAGGCTAGGTGGAGAGCTTTAGAAAGTCAAAAAATTGGCTAAGGCCCTAAACCGTCGATCACCTCCCTACGGTCGACATAGCCCACGAGGTTAGGCGGAGAGCCTTGGAAAGTCAAAAAATTGGCTAAGGCCCTAAACTGCCAGACCACCTCCCTACGGTCGACATAGCCCACGAGGCTAGGCGGAGAGCTTTGAAAAGTCAAAAAATTGGCTAAGGCCCTTAACCGTCAGACCACCTCCTGACGATCGACATAGCTCACGCGTTTAGGTGGAGAGCTGTAAGAGTCAAAAAATTGGCTAAGGCCATAAATCGCCAGATCACCTCCCTGCGGTCGACATAGCCCACAAGGCTAGGCGGAGAGCCTTGGAAAGCTGAAAAAACTGGCTGGGGCCCTAAACTGCCGGACCACCTCCCGACGGTCGACGTAGCTCATGCGGCAAGGCAAAGAGCATTGAAAAGCTAAAAGATCGGCTAAGGACCCTAACCAATACACTCCTCTCTCAACTCCGTCTCGGCCCACGTGGCTAGGCGAAAAGACCTAAATGGTCAGAGCATAGGCTAAGGTCATCGATCATTGTAATCAAGCACGCGGGACTAATTACATTCACCCACGCTATCAAACAACTGAACATGAAAAATAACACTGGGAGAAACAAGTTTCAACATCAATAACCATCGATAACATAGCATTCATACAAAAGCATGTGATATACTCTTGCCCACACCCCGGGCAAGTAGGAAATGATGCTACAAATAGAAATAAAAGGTGACAAAAAAAGGGGAACTAATAAAAGGAGCTACTGCTAAGCCATGCTTCAACTCGAGGGGGAAACACTACCACTGTCGCCCCGCGACGAAGGACCAAGTGACCTAGATGATTGCGCCCCACTCTCCTTCCCCTTGCACTGTGCAAGGAACTTATCAAAACCTGAGAGGGCAATAGAAGGGTGCTCGATCGATATCCACTCCTTGGTCAGCTTGATGGACGCCACCATTTCTTCCCCCCATACGAATGCAAAGCCTTGGCGTAATCAGACGATGACTTGTACTGCTCAACAAAGGCCTTCAAGTCCCTAGTATACTCGGCAGAGGCCTTATACCTCTCAACTGCCTCCTTCGGAGCATGAGCCAACACAAACCGTAAATTGTCGTTCTCTATCTCCTGCTCGCGGGCTCGAGCCTCCGACACCTCTAGAGATTTCTTCAAGGAAGATATCTTCTTCTTGTAGTGATGAGCCTCCTTTTTCTTTTCCTCTGCAAGAGTCTTCAGCTCTAAGGTCTGACGACACTTGATTCAGCAAACTCGGTATGAAGGGCCACCACCTAAAAGATAAAAAGACAATATGAGAGTCGAGTGGTATAACCATGCGCAAAACATAATGCTCAGCGTAAAAAAAAAAATAATAATAATAAAATTAGAAGCATACCCCTGGAGATAGACCACCGTAGCCCTCTCGATATCGTCTGCGCTACGTCCTGCTATTGCCCTAGCCTGCGTAGGTGTCACTAAAGACTTAACCACCTCCATCTCACGATAATCCCGGGTAGGAGGAAACCCGAAATTAGGGGGTGAACCCTCACGCTCCCCCTGCATGCTACTAGAAGAGCCCGGCTTAGGAATAGGAGCAACCTCGATAGGCTCGTCTGGGGGACTGGGGAGTATCTTTTGCTACTTGAGACTTCTCCCTTGGTCGGCCATCTTTTTCCTCTTTAAGGGGGTGAGGCATAGAGTCCATGGTCCCCTCCAGATCAAATTTCATCCCTGTACATGCAAGGTAAGGCTCGTCAGGCTCGCAAAATAAAAGAGTGTGAGAACACAAAACTAGGAAGGAAAGCTCAAGAGTTTATCGTCAATGGGAGCGAGACCCTCGTCACCTCCCGGCAAGGTCTTCAATACCTCCTCCAAATCGAAGTACATATCTGTATGCACATGCCCAAACAGATTAGTCCCAAAAACAACAAATAAGAAATATGTGCAAGTCAAGAATAATAGGAACCGGTGGAAGCAGCCTACCAGTAGGACGACTAATCACTATCAACATGTTCCTTATGGTCAGAACCGATCCTAAGTCAGGCGCAAGAGGGGGTATATCAACCAACTATTGGATTTGAGCTTTTAGAGTAGAGGAAGCTTCTACTTGACTATTGAAAAGGTGAATTTGAGGATGCCACCAATAGGTATTGAAAGGAAACCAATCTGCTGGCGGTCGGACAAAGAAAAATCGAGATTTCCAACCGCTATTCGAATTCCTGAACCTAGGAAATAGCAAAGGGACCCTAGCAGTAAAAAAGACAAACGCATTGCACTGAGTTAATTCATGCATCTCGAAGACACACCTAAAGAGGTCCATGGAAAGCAGAATTCTTCTCCTAAGACAAACATACAAGAAATACAATGCTTTTCTCCAAGCATTGGGATTTATTTGATTAGGAGTGAGATGAAACTCATTGAAAATCGACACGAAGAAGGGATGAACGGGTAGTCGGAAACCACCATCCATGATGTCCTTATACACCACTATCTCGCGGGAGTCGAACCCAGGGAGCCTCTCTTTGAGACCGGGGGCTCTATAGATATAGTCGTCGACCCGATCATACCTAGCAAGAAATTTCTCTAGCTTAAGCGAAGAATTGTAAAGGCTATAACTTTTTGGAATTTCAAGGGGGACGACCTCGCCAACCAGGTCTCGCTCAATTTCTAAGTTTTGGTTTGGAGACTTGGTGGAGCCAATATGTCTCTTGGGGGAATTCAAAATAAATGTCTGAGAATCAACTGAAAGGATTTGGCTATCAGACTCACAAGGAAACTCGTCAGACGGATGGGGAAGGCTGAGCCAACCAATAGCGTGGACAGGCGGTTGGGGGCTAGTCGACCCGCCGGCACAAGCTGGTCGATCGACCATCCGTTGTCGGCTAGTCAACTGACCAACTGGTCGATCGAGCAGATGCTGGTCAGTCGACCGGCCTCACCAAACCGGTCGTATCTTTTTCGACGTCGATCGGTCCCTCATCACTATTTTCATCGGAAGAAGAAGAAGAGATGATAGTTTTGTACATGATTTTACAAAAATGAAGAGAAAAGATGAGAAAATTACCTTGGAAAAGAGAGAACCTTGGAAGAGAAGAAGAACTAAAATGTTTGGATGAGAAGAAAGTAGCTCACATGTGAGGGACCACTCCCTTTTATAAGTAAAAGGGATTCAAATTTTTTGGGGGGAAAATTCCCTCCAAGATCATGTCCATTGGTTGGGTGCCAAGTGTACAGTGGAATAGTTGCTCGAACCAAATTGGATTGCTCGACTTGTTTACTTGAGTTAATTTTATTTAAAAAAAATAAAATAAAATAAAATCCATATAAAGGAAGTTGCTACTCCTCTGTCGAAAAAATATCGACAGGGAGTAGGGAGGGTAATGATATCAGTTAACATAAGAAATTGCTTCCAAAGATATGCAATGTAAATCATGACACGCCAATGCGAAGTCATCAACCCCTCAGGATGCGTCTACCTCTACGAGAGACCGTCGACTCCCTGGGAGCGCTCTACCTCCACGAGAGACCCTCTATCCCTCAGGAGAGCTCTACCTTCACGAGAGACCGTCGACCTCGAGAGCGCTCTACCTCCACGAGAGATCGTCGACCGCCCGGGGTGCTCTACCTCTACGAGAGACCGTCGACCCCCGGGGGCGCTCTATCTCTATGCGAGACCAGCGACCAGTATGGAATTACCTATAAGATCATCTCAACACTTAACCTCAAAATCTCTGATGAATTAACAAAGTTACATGGCGGTCACCACGAACCCAACCTCCATGGGGTAGTTAAAACCCCCCACTCAGAACGTGGGGATAATGGGAAGGCCAACGTAGGACACGTGGCACCACAGCCACTCGGCTCTCACTCGGCTTCTGACAGACTATAAATACCTCCCAAGGCGATACAGGTTTGGATGATTGCATATTTTTTAGCTATCTGAACTCCGAATTTATTTTCTCCTAACATAACTACTGATTCTCACACCGAAGGTAAAACGGGAGAGAAAGCCCCGCCCTCACTTTTCATGTTGCACATATTCGTCGGAGTAGCAGAAACACTAAAGGTCGCATATAGATTCAGGAGGCATTACTCCACCACCATTTCAGAATTCTTCATCAAATCTACATCTCATCTTCATCGTATAACAATAAAATTAACTTGAGAAGAAAACTTAAAAAAAAATTTAAAAAAAAATAATTCTTATTCTAGTAATCGACATATTTTTTTTCCTACAAATTTATAGACATAGATAGGGAACTAAAGAAATATTGATACATTTCCGACTAACTGTTAAGTTCGTAAAAATTGTGAAGGTAGAAATCCGTTTTGATTTGTTATCATCAATGATGTCGTTTTAATCTATTGACTAATTTGTGAATATAGTAGTCGCTGGCGATACTTTTTTACACCAAAACATGACTGATAGGGCATATAAGAATTTTATTACAATGAATTTGCTGCACGTACAGGGCCAGGCAACACACATGAGGGGACCCGTCGCTATTTTTTCTTTTTAGGTGGGGCCCGCTGCTACGATGAGGAGCCTGTAAAGCCTCTGTGAAGAGCTGCCTTGTATGTGCAGCTTTATTGTTTATTACAAAAGCTGACTGGCAAGATATTTAGCTGAAAACTTAGATCCGTCATATTGTCGTCAATTTGTTCACCTAAGATTGGAATATGACTTTTAGATTTTAGTGATGGGGCTATCATAGATTATATTATCAATGATTTATATACGACAAATTAAAATTGAATGACCCAATTGAGATTTCATCAGACTTCGTGAACAAAAATGAAATTAACCCAAACATGGATAATACTAAAATAAGATTGTTAGAAACTATAAAGATAATGAAATTTAGACACAAATATTGAAAATAATATAAGAATTTGTATAATTTTTGAAGGATGTAAAAAAAGAAAACGAAAAAACAAAAGCCTATAATATGAGCAGTGGTAGATTTAGGAATTAGGGTGAGGACGGACGAATCCAAGTGAACTCGGGCGGCCGTCAAATATGAGAAAAAAATTGATCGAACCAGCACAAGCGATTGTAGGAATCGTTGGGTGTTGACTCCGCCTGAATATGAGAGCTATACCTTGGTATGAACCAACCTAAACATAGACACGCGAGTTCAGGCTGGTCCACTCATTTTATACTTTAACGCGTGTGAAATACAAATAGCCTCTAGAAAGTGAAGGACTGTCAGTGCTAAAAGTTTGTCACATATTTTGCTGTAAAAATATTATATATTAAAATATAAGTCACTCTTTGGAGATTAAAATTATATTTTTAGTAGATTTTTTATGAAAGTTGATGAAATATGTGGTTGAAAAGATATGAGTTCCATAAATTATGTAGTTAAAATTAATTGTTGATTTTGACTTTAATAAAATCTAAATTTTAATTTCTTTCAATCATGAGCTATTTTGAAGGCGAATTCATCGGTGGAATTTTGCAGTGATAAACGCATAATACATTTTGATCCCAGAATTTCTTGAATAAAAAGTTATGCTTGTACAGAAGAAAAACAGAAAAATCCATGTGAGTTTTGTATTGAAAAAGTAAAACCACTCACCCCATGTGTTGTGTGTGATCTGTAAGCGTTGTGTCAAACCGATTTGTAGTGTGGTTGCTCTTGAATAATGTTCAGCAATAATTTCACGGTGCTAACCAATAATTTAAGATAGTAATGTTCGCTCTAAGCCTGTAAAGTTCCACATATTGATATCAATATTGATCCGCTGTGTCTTCCATTGCTTCCCAACAAGGAAACACTTTTACGGTAAATTATACTAATCATATGATTATAAGCATGAAAATTTAAGTAAATTGAATCATAATTACTTCCCTTTTTTCTGTAGCATAGAGTGCTCCACTCCATTCTTATTCCATTTACGCTTAATCAGTCTCATTTCCCACTAATTATGAGCCGAAAAACAGTAAGTAAAATCTCTATATATTGTGAAGTTGTAAAGCCACTTCTCTTACATGCAATAAATAGGAACCAAATTGTAAGTTAAAGAACTTACTTATTTTTGCTTATAAGTTATTCTTTAGATCTATAACTTTTTTTTTTCTTTCAGATTATAATTTGATGATGAAGTCTTTGGTTATTCTCCTTCTCGCCTCATTGTTGATTGCGGGAAATTACCAGGCTCGTGCAAAAATGCTTCGTAGGAGGAATCCTCGTGTCCTAGCCAGCGATGAACATCTTGGTGGAGAAGAACGAATCGCAGCTAATGATAATAGTAAAACTGCAGATAATGAAGCTAAGAGTGATAATTATGAAGGGACATCTGGATCAGACTCACACCGATTATTCCCAGAGGAGGGAAAACCTAAATACAACCCACCGCGACATGTTTAGAGGCCACTTGTTTATCTATATCGATCTCGTGGAGGATAAGTTTTCGATCTTGTGCTCGTTTGTTGCCAAAAGTGTAACATATATATGGAAAATGAAAGTTTAAGAAAGTCCGGGGTAATAGTTTGTGTAATAAGTAAGTTTTGTTTTAATGTAACAGTAAAAATGTTCGGTGTAAATTGCATTGTCTACAATAAGGCAAGCCATGGCTGCAAGACTTTCTGTTTGTTTAAAACTGTTTTTAATCTCTTGTTTGGCCCTAATTTTTAAAGCACATTTTTTTTAAAAAAAAATTTATTTTCAATCACACAAGCTACTAATTTTTTTTTCAAAACTAAACACAAGCTAATAAATAAACATATGTGTGTGTTTCAACAGTAAATGTAGGCCATCTGTAGAACACATTTTCCTGTGTTATCTTTTTTTCACATCAAATGATATTAAATTTGTGTCATATTTTTTAGGATGATAATTCCCGATATGAATTCGTGTTCTCTCGTTCGTTAGTTTTCAACTCATTGAATTATTTGATACCCAATTACAAATCAAAGAATTATTAAACTTGTAACAAAATATAAACAATCCTATCCATAATTTATATTGAATAACTGCATGATCAAGTGGAATTTAATTCCCGCACATTAAATAAAATTCGACATGTGATTGTTTAGTACAATCCAACTATTTTAGCGTCGTTTTAAACTATTTCTACAAGAACAAATTTCAAATTCGAAAGGTGAATCAGTCAATACTACAAATTTTTCATACAATACGCCAACTCTTATTCATTGCACCATTGCTTTTGAACAAATATTTATTATTAAAATATGAATTTGTATCACACTATACTTCTCTGTACAAGCACCCAACTTATATTATCACAAGTTATTATCGGAACTTTTAATTTATGTACTCAATATTATTAAATAAATCAGTAACACAAAGTAAATAAAAGCTACAATTTATTTATTATAAAAAATTATTTTGCATTAGCAAAATTATACTATATGAAAATAAACTCAAGTTTTATTTACTTACAAGTAAACTTTAAAAGCTTTGAGAGTGGCTCAATTTATTAGTCGTTTGTTTAACACCCGTTTATACGGTAACACTAATTACATTAAATGACAAGTTCAATCAAATAAAATGAACTATGATTCATTTTATAGGACTTACGATATACTTACACCTAAGTTAGTGTTAAACACCACTTAACCTAGATAATATTATTCTTTATTTATTAATTTATTTTTTTGACCTTAAGAGAGAAAGGATGCTTTGAAATTGAGAGATTAGGATCGAGTTCCCTATCAAAAAAGCAGATTAGGGACTAAATTGATACAAGGGCCATATGTCGGGGACGAATGCTACAACTTTTCCCTACATTATTAATATTTTGGCGCCAATTCCTTAATCTTTCAGTTCTACTTTTCATTTAACTTAAAAGTTGATTTTCGGAGAAAATTAAAATAGCACAGTTGCTATTTCCCATTTCCAGAAAAAGAGATACGGAGATAATCGGATGGAGCCAGGAGCTGGAGAAGACTCATCAACTGACGATTACGAATTGTTGATTTCGACAACCGACGCTGAGCTGCTGAAGCGCTCATGGCGTAACGAAAAGGCAGCGCCGGAGATTCTCAAATTCGAAGCTGCTTTAGTTCAGAGATCCCGAGAACAGATCCATTTGATGGTATGCTATACAATTGTTTAATTGAATTAATTATCCTTTTGAAAACCTAATTGTCATGCCCACACATTTTACTTTTATACCCTTTTTAAGTCAGAAGTAGCAACAGCGATAGAGTTGGTGCTAATCGTTCTTTGCCTTTCTGCGGTGTTGTCCTGCATTTATTTTATATAATGCGTTAATTAAAAAATTATTTAATGGGCTTCCAGATTTCTGTTTGAGTGCTTGGTTTGGGTGGGGGTGGGGTTTATTGACTTATGTTTTGACGCCACGAGAGACAACTAGGAGGAATCATCTATGGTTTTATTTAACTATATGATGTTTAAATTTTTTTCTCAAAATTTCTGCTGAACCTTCTGCTTTTAGTATTGAATTCGAGGCGACTTTAGTTCAGAGATCCCACCACCAGATTCAATTGATGGAATACTTCATTATTTATTTTAATTGAATTAATTGATCTTTCTGAAACTTTAATTGTCTTCCCCACACGTTTTGCCATTCTACCTTTTTCTCCTGGGGACAGTGGTGTTATATTTAGTAGCTTTTGATTGAATGCATTCATCTGTGGCTTTATTATAATTATTTGATCAATTTTTCCACAAATTTGTGTTTAATTTGTAGAGGCAATATATTGAAAACGCATTTATGGGGGGAAATCTATTGATTGTTCTAATTTTAAAAGCTGCAGCTTTTCTCCTTGTTTATGTAATCTTACTGTAGTTTTCTCTAAAATTTAGTACTTTTTAAATAATAAAGCCACCATTTTACTTGAGTTTTATGATGTTTAATTTTTACTGGAATTTGTGCTTTATTTGTTTAGGTAATATGTTGAAAAACTCATTTAATTATGCAAATTGTAAAAGTTGCAGCTTTTCTTTTTGTTCATATAATCTTACAGTTTTTTCCCCCTGCAATTTAGCTTCGAATAAACATAGCTAAAGTTTTATTTCAATTATTTGGTGTTCAATTTTTCTAGAAACCTGAAGAAAATGAATGTTCTTGTGAAATGAATTCAATTGGTGGACTTTGGCAGAGTAAACTCTCAACAGATTGTACCAAAAATTAAACTGATTTTTTAACACTATGCTTATATCTTGGTTTATATTAAATGGATGGATAGTATAAGACATGATAGATTTTATATCCTTTAGCAAAGGGTACTTGAATATAATGTTGAATTTGTGCAGCTCGCCATGACCTGCATTCTGTTCTCTTGAGTCTGGATGGAATTTTTCGCTAGTGTGAATAGTATATTGACATATTACACAATACGATGAAAATTAATCTTTTGGACGAATCGATGAGTTGCAATGCAGATTATATCACTTTGGAAGTAATATCGAATTACTGTAGCTTTCAAGCATGCACTTCATCCACTTCAATTACTTGTGGAAGAGAAGAATCAACAAATTTTCTTCAACAGAAAACAAACATAAAGAATGTGTACATGATCGGGATTATTATGCGATCCTAAAAATAAAAATGTTAAACAAATTTGTGCCTTGAAAAAATTTATATATGTGTTTCTACACCATTCTTGGATAATTCAAATTTCTATTATAAGTCACTGCTACATGCATCTAATTCCACACATGCCTGCTTCTGGCTCCTGGCACTGTAAATATCAATCTACCCCTGTCTTCCTCTGCTAGCTTCACAAACTTTTTCTTTTTAATTTTTTTGTACTGGGGTGATTTAGAGTTTTGGAGGAATTGAACTAATTTAGATAAGTTGGCCATCGTCTTGAAAAGTAATAAACTGTAAACAATTACTGTAGATAAAGCTTTTGTATTCTAAGTCTATCATCCATCCTAATATATCGTTTGCTCATGAAGTATGTGCTCGTGTATGTCCTTTAGATTTACCTATTGTTGAGTGGAAACTGCAAATTAATATATGAAAGAGACAGATATTTTCCTCCCCTTTATTATTCATGCTCTAATCTTTTTACTCGTTTCATTTTTGAATTTATTTCTAGCAATATTGAAAGACCACAGAAAATGAAGCTGCTAATTTAGGTTACAAATTTAGTCAAGAGGAAGAAACTTAAAATATGCGAGGGCAGACTATTTGTAATAATTCCATCATTCACGATAAATAATAAATAAATAAATAAATAAAATCATTTCAAAGACTCACACCAAGTTCCATAGCTTTTGGATAGCCAGTGACTAGATTTACTCTTTTCTTTGCATCGGATGTTACCGGCAATAGAAACTTAACAAGATGATAGACGTCTCACTTCTTATTTTTCATATACCTACTTTAGGAAGAAACGGTGGAAGAGTTCACAAGAAATGCTGTTGATCCACTCACAGTGTCCCTTTACCAGATGGACTTGGACCGGACCCTGTTCCTATTGAGATCATATCTCCGCACTCGTCTTCAAAAGGTAGCATTGGTTAGAACTTTTATTATGCCATGTTGGGTGTGTCCAGTTGTGAGTATTGCCACTGTCAATGACTTGATCTACTTTTTGCATTCAATGAGATGTTAGGATTCTTCTGGTAACCGCTTTGTTCACTTCTGATCATCTCTTGGACAGATTGAAAAGTACGTTCTTCACATCCAAAAAACGACTGAATTATGGAACCGCCTTTCTAAACAAGAACAAAAATTTGCTGTAAGGTGATGGATATTCTCATTCTCTTTTATTGCTTGTAAATAAAAATTACATGTTTTATAGTTAACAAGAAATACAGGAGTGTTGGGGACCTAACACAACATCTGGAACAATCTGTGCTCACAAAATTGCCTGATCAGTACCAGTCCCATTTGAAGCAATCTGGGGCTAGTGAAGATGATGACATGGGTGAGTTTATTATCTTGGCACTAGTTCAATCTGTCCCTTGTACTTTTCTGCAATGTTCTTCTATGCAATGTTACCTTGCTACGTGTTACCAATTCCACATTAGCATTTTTCAAATGTCGACCGCTGAGG
The DNA here is from genome assembly GCF_002742605.1 of Olea europaea var. sylvestris. Lineage (NCBI taxonomy): Eukaryota > Viridiplantae > Streptophyta > Magnoliopsida > Lamiales > Oleaceae > Olea > Olea europaea. Next base: position 12,549 of record NW_019253130.1, read on the forward strand.
CTCAAATATTCTAACACCAACTTGGTTGTAAATAACTTACCTTTGTTCTTTTTGTACTAAACTCGGATTCATAAACATAAAAGTTGTGGCTTTAGGAGGTCATTATAAACATTATGCTAATCCTGCATGTACTGGAGTTCAAGTTTGCTTCCAGTTGAATATTTTGTTAATATTGCTGAATATAATTTGGCCATATTTGATAGGCATGAATTCCATGGAAACTGGAATTTGATTTCCACCCTAAACCAGAAATGGATTTTTGATAGGTTTTTTTTTCTAGAGAATTCATTTTCCAACTTTAATGCCACCTAAGCCATTTTTCACCAAATTGAGGAAAATGAATTCTCACCAGATTGGTGAAAATTCATTTTCTAGGCTGCTGACCGAATTTTATTTTATTTTATTTTTTCATTTTTGGCAATGGAAACAAATTTTATTCTCAATTGTAAAAAAAAAATTTCCTTTAATTAACAATTTCCATGTAAAACAAAACAAAACCAAAACGAAAAAATGGATGATTATTATTATTATTATTATTATTATTATTATTATTATTATTATTATTTTTATTTTTTTATTTTTTTGGAGCAATGGAAACAATTTTCATTCCCAGTACCAGTACCAGTAAATTTTATCCTGACAATTTTCATATAAAACAAAGTCAAACAAACACCAAAAAATACTTTTATTTTAACATTTTCCATGTGAAAATTTATACTAATCAAATACAATAATTGACAATTCTCAGTAAAAACAATTTCTAGGCAATTCAATTTCTTGAAATTCTTTTTCTTTCCATCCAAATTTCATCTTTACAATCAAACGGACTCTTAGTCTAAGTGAATTTAGAGGCCATTCTAGGAACTTGAAAATACAACTATTGCATAAATTAGAGATTAACTTTATTTTGAACTTGAAATTTTTAACTACCTTGTTGAAATGTAAGGAATCTAAGTTTTATGTACATGCATGTAGTACATGTAAATAGGAGTTCTAGATGTGACGGTTTCAACACTTAACCCAACAGTGAGTTGAACGATATCTAGATGAACTGCAAACTGGACTCGGAATCCTTTTTATGGTTCATTGTTCTCAACATTCTATTGATTTCTATCTGAAAGAGATCGGTGTACTATATTGCTACACTGAATACTATATTTATTTTCGATACGTGATTTAGTTCCAGAGCCAAAGCTGGACACCTACATTATTTGCAGAAGCAAGAAATTTTTAGGAGCGTTTCAGCTGGATGACAGGTAATTTATTAATTCTTCTTTGTGCTCTTTTCCGAGTTTTGGACTTGTTTGTGTAAAGCATTTCTTGACATGTGAAATTACTGGAAATGTGACAGTGGGGAAGAGCCTGTCAACATTGAAGCTGATGATTTGTATGCTTTACCTTACAAGTCAATAAAGCCACTAGTGGAGAGCGGCCAAATCGATCTTGTTTAACCATTTACTTTACAAGCTTAGGAACTTTTTTTATTGGAAAAACACGCTAATCTATATGTAGTGGCGGTGTTTCCTCTAACCAGCATCAAAAGTTTCTTGTATTGACCAAGTAAATCTTTAGATATTATGTTTGAATGAACTCTACATGACGTGCTGTTTCTTTTGCCTTGTGAACAAGTTTCTTAACAGTAAGATACTTTTTATTTGAAAAAAAGTTGTAATGAATATTGAGTATAGGTACCCATAAAGGCATCAACCTACCCTCCAAACATGCTCATAATGAAATGGAATTGGATGAATAATAGTTGGGGTTCATTTTATAATGCGGAATAAAAGACTAAATGTAACAAAAATGGTCAGAACAGAATCATCTCAACAATTAAGAAAATTGTTCAACAATTATAAATAAAAAACAATAAATAGACAAAAATGTTTGCCTAGGGTTGTCTTGCACTTGCAGACGATCCTGTTTCGCCTTATTGCTTATTTGAACAAGTAAAAGTTCTGCCTTGATTGTGCCCCAGTTGAGAAAAATCAAAAAGCCAAAACCTTGAGCAGACCCTGAAATGTAACCCCATCATTTTCATCTCCACCGGCCAACCTGATCATGGCTTCAACATCTTCATCATGGGCCTCAAACCCGGCCCATTTAAGGTAACTTTTCAAATCCTCACGGCCCACTTTCCCATCTCCATCTTTGTCCATAACCCGAAAAGCATCTTCCATTACAACCCATCTCCCATTTCTACCGTTTTTCCCATTCAACACCTTCTCAAATTCTTCATATTCCACATATCCATCCTTGTTAAAATCCGCCATGGATATCCCCCAGGGCCCGAAAACCCTCCGTAAAAGGCCCGGAGATCGTCGTGGCTAATCTTTCCGTCGCTATCAGCGTCAAGAACATCGAATGCTGATCGCAAATTGGGCTTTCCGGTTGTTTCACGACCGCCCGAGGCGGTTCCCGATGGACACATTTCGTTCCGGGAAGACCAAGAAATTATATGGGATCTGAAAGGACAAGATTTTATGAAATGGTGTAAACCGCCTTTTGGGTGTTTGAGAGAGTTTGGGAGATAGACTTTATATCATCCTCATTGGAATCCCCAGGGCCCGAAAACCCTCCGTAAAAGGCCCGGAGATCGTCGTGGCTAATCTTTCCGTCGCTATCAGCGTCAAGAACATCGAATGCTGATCGTAAATTGGGTTTTCCGGTTGTTTCACGACGGCCCGAGGCGGTTCCCGATGGACACATTTCGTTCCGGGAAGGCCAAGAAATTATATGGGATCTGAAAGGACAAGATTTTATGAAATGGTGTAAACCGCCTTTTGGGTGTTTGAGAGAGTTTGGGAGGCAAGATGTCTGAATTTATAGTTGGAATTTGACTTGCCCATCAAGTTTATTTTCTTGAATTTGTAGAAATTAAAAATTCTTAGGGTAAATTTCGTCCATGGTCACTGAATTTTCAGTGAAGTCTAAATCAGGTCGTTAAATACTAATTTATCTCAATTGAGTCACTAAATTTCAATGTTAAATTTTTGTTTCACCACTTTGTCATATTCCGTCACTTCCCGTCAGCTTCAAGATGCTAAAAATTGCTTCGTTGACAATCATACCAAAATTGATCTTCCATATAATCTCTACATAGCTACTTGCCTTTAATACTTTTATGTTCATAGTGTAGCGATAATTTAGCATAGCACACTATACTTATTGGAAGATTCATCTTGATATGACCTATAATTAAGTAGATTTTATCAATTTCGAAGTAGCATGTGATAGTAGAGAAATTTGATACCAAAATTGAACAAAATAAAGTTTAGTAATTGCCCTAATTGAAATTATTTTAAAAGTTTAGTGACCGCGGATAAAGTTGACCAGAATCATAGATTTGTATATGTGTTATATTATTGGTGTATTACGTGTGAGATGACGCACGTGGGAATCTAACATTTCGGTCATTGTTGAAGTTTCTCGGCGGAGTCAAAAGACATTGTCCCTTGTATGTGATGTCATTTCGGAGAAATTCACTATGGTCTCTTTTTTTTTGACCAAGTTGAATCTTATTTTGATGTAAAATGTCTAAAAATCCTTTATGAAAAACTTCTTTCATTATTTTTAATCATCAGGATAAATCTAATTCAGTTAAAATCAGCTCTATTTTTTCTTTGATCCTTGAAATATGGATGTCAACGAGTCGAGCCGAGTCCGAGCCTAAAACTTTCAGCTCGGTTAAAATGGCGAGCTGTTTTACGAGTCCGAGCCAAGCCGAGCTTTTGCTCTGCCAAAAAATTTCGGCTTCAGCTCGAGCTTTTCCAAGCCGAGCCGAGCCTGGCCTGCTCCTTTTTCTTTTTTGGGCGGTCTCAAAAGGTAGAATTTTCTGTCTTCAATTATGCCTTTTTAAAGGCGGCAATTCTGCCTTTTATGCCTTTTTGCCGTCGAGCCTTTTTGACACCCCTAGGTGAGTGTAGGAAGGGGTCGATCTAGCACAATGAAACAAAGGGTTTACTGTTTGTCAACTGAGAATCCTTAAAAAGATTTTTGCGTGGAGTACCTTTCCTCTAGCAGGGATCCCTTTGCTCATAAGGAGGGTCCGCATGAGCTAAAACTATGAACGGCCCAAATCAAAGTTAAGTTTCGTGAACTAGGGCAAGCACTTGTTGGGCATAGTATAAAGTTAAGCAAGGAGTGGAGGGCGAAAAGCTGCAGAAGTCAGGGATGTGAGGCTCGGTCTACAGGCCTTACGTCAAAGCCCGAGAACAAACGGGAAGTGAGAGGGATCTAGAATCTAAGGAAGCGACTGGAGGGGAAGAAACTGGGCTAGACTGCTGGGGTTAAGATGGGGGAAAAGATGATACCAGTATATCACAGAGATGCTTGGGTGGATACTGAATCTTGATCTGCCTCCTGGCATTGATAGCGATTGATCGAATTCCTACTCTCGTTGCTATTGGGAAGTGTGGGAAGGACGGGAAATGGGGACGGCACGTCGGCATGGACATAAATGTGATTGCCATGCATTCTTAAATTGGACCATAAAAATAAAGAAAGAAGAACCATTCATTACAAGTTGATGTTGTCAATAATAATCTCTCTTTCCTTCCAATGGAAAATTAAAATTCATTGCTTTTTTCCCTTCTGAGTGCGAATATTCCAAAAAATAAAATATTGTAAACGGTAAGTTTATTAAGATTTACAAGTGAATGACAATTGTACCCATGCAGCCCTAGAGATTATTATCATTGTATCCCTAATTCTGTCATATAAATATAGGGTTTTGGTACTTAATAAAATACATACAAATCTATTAACTTCTCTATATTTATAAGTATAGATATTTATAACGTATACCAAAATTAATTTAGTGGCATGTGAATTCTTTCGATATACATATACATCATAATCAAGTTGTTTATTCTCTTCCGATTTTCATTTGCATGCATATTAATTTTAATCCATGTTTGTATGTGTAATTTGTACACATATTAATTCATGTCTTTTGATTCATACACAATCAATTTTGTCACATATCATTAATTCTGTCTTTTGAATTTGCCACATACTAGTTCTACTTTTGATTTTTGTATATGTGAAATTCATATGTACGTTTGTATCTTTTGTATGTGGTAAAAAATTTAGCCAATTTTGTTAACTTCTATGTATAAAAATTCTTTTTCCTAATGCATGTTTGGTAATTAATTTTTTATATATATAAATTCATATTATATCTATATGGTGATTAAATATTCTTAGATATTCTTCTATAAACTTTAAATTAATAATTTAACACGTTGTTGCTCTAAAAATAGTACAACATTATAATTAATATTGCAGAAGTATATTAATTGTATATCTATATAATATAAATAGTTCGTTGTTGTTTTTGAAGTAGCACAATATTATTAATATTCTAGAAGATTATTACTTACTTATGAAGAGCGTGACATTACAATTTCAATATTCTAGAATAATATTGGCCAAATGCTCCCGTTGAAACATAATTTAAATTATATTTAATTTTTACAAATAGGTGTTGATGTTATCGAAGAAATACAACTCACGTTATATAAATATTTCAGAAGAATATTTTATTGTTACTCATGTAAAACGCAAATTTTAATATTATATTGTTTAACTCGAAAGGTAGAACGAGTCGTTAGTATCAATATTCCAAAAGAATATTGTATTTATATTCTTGAAAATTATATATCCCTTTATACAGCACAACTTATATGAAAAATTTGTATTGATGTTCCTAAAAAAAAACATTATTAATATTTTAAAAAAGAATATTAATTGCTCCAAAAGAACACTATATTATAATTTCAATATTCCTTAAGTATATTGATTGGTTCTATGTAAAATCACGAATTAAATTATTCTATTTATTTATGTGTCCATTCTTCTACACACGTATTTTATATTGATGTTCTGTTTAGATTTTATTGCTCTCGAAAAGTATAATGATATAAAATCTAACATAAAATTATGTTTTTACTCATGAAGAGTAAATCATTACATAAGTTATTGCTGTAAATAATAATATGTTATTGCTCCTGAAGAGCATGAAATTAAAATTCTCCATGTTTCAGAAAAGTATTGATTTAATATTCTTGAAGAAGCAATATTAAAATGTAATGTTTTTTTGAAATAGCATAATATAATTTTCATTAATATTTTAGTTAAATTTTATTTGCTCCCAAAGAGCATAATTACATACAATCCAACATAAATTATATTTTTACTCTTGAAGAGTAAATTTTTGTATAATTTATTATAATAATATTTGGTTGCTCCTAAAGAGTTTGAATTATAATTTTCAATATTCTAGAAGAATATTGATATTGAAAAAGCAATAATAAAATATAACGTAATTTCAAAATTACACACATCTCGAAAAATTATACTTTATTGTGTTCCTAAAAACACAAATTATATGTTTATCCCTGAAAGAAAGCACACAATTTATGTCATGTGAACTTTAATTTTTATATTATATATCATAGTTAATCATACTTTTGAGAATTAACTATGTTTTTTATTTGATTAAATAATTATTTAAATTTGAAACATTGTATTGAACTAGAAATTCAATTATTTGGCATAACCTGATGGACCATTACTTGATTAATAATATGCGAAATTAAAAAATTCAAATTTGATATTCAATGAAGAATCTTTGATTTTTCAATCCAATGAAT
>NW_019253130.1:24267-43787 GCF_002742605.1 Olea europaea var. sylvestris
AAAAAAAATATTACACATAAATCAAAAACTTTTCAACCACTCATTTTTCAAAAAAATATTATTCATCTCATTATAATCTACAAATAATAGGGCTCAAATAGCCCCTTAATGAAATGGAATTGGATGAATAATTGTTGGGGCTCATTTTATAATGCGGACAAATAAAAGACCAAAAATAACAAAATGGTCAGAACAGAATCATCTCAACAATTAAGAAAATTGTTCAACAATTATAAATAAAAAACAATAAATAGACAAAAATGTTTGCCTAGGGTTGTCTTGCACTTGCAGACGATCCTGTTTCGCCTTATTGCTTATTTGAACAAGTAAAAGTTCTGCCTTGATTGTGCCCCAGTTGAGAAAAATCAAAAAGCCAAAACCTTGAGCAGACCCTGAAATGTAACCCCATCATTTTCATCTCCACCGGCCAACCTGATCATGGCTTCAACATCTTCATCATGGGCCTCAAACCCGGCCCATTTAAGGTAACTTTTCAAATCCTCACGGCCCACTTTCCCATCTCCATCTTTGTCCATAACCCGAAAAGCATCTTCCATTACAACCCATCTCCCATTTCTACCGTTTTTCCCATTCAACACCTTCTCAAATTCTTCATATTCCACATATCCATCCTTGTTAAAATCCGCCATGGATATCCCCCAGGGCCCGAAAACCCTCCGTAAAAGGCCCGGAGATCGTCGTGGCTAATCTTTCCGTCGCTATCAGCGTCAAGAACATCGAATGCTGATCGCAAATTGGGCTTTCCGGTTGTTTCACGACCGCCCGAGGCGGTTCCCGATGGACACATTTCGTTCCGGGAAGACCAAGAAATTATATGGGATCTGAAAGGACAAGATTTTATGAAATGGTGTAAACCGCCTTTTGGGTGTTTGAGAGAGTTTGGGAGGCAAGATGTCTGAATTTATAGTTGGAATTTGACTTGCCCATCAAGTTTATTTTCTTGAATTTGTAGAAATTAAAAATTCTTAGGGTAAATTTCATCCATGGTCACTGAATTTTCAGTGAAATCTAAATTAGGTCGTTAAATACTAATTTATCTCAATTGGTTCACTAAATTTCAATATTAAATTTTTATTTCACCACTCTGTCATATTCCGTCACTTGTCGTCAGCTTCAAGATGCTAAAAATTGCTTCGTTGACAATCATACCAAAATTGATCTTCCATATAATCTCTACATAGCTACTTCCCTTTAATACTTTTATGTTCATAGTGTAGCGATAATTTAGCATAGCACACTATGATTATGTGGAAGATTCATCTTGATATGACCTATAATTAAGTAGATTTTATCAATTTCGAAGTAGCATGTGATAGTAGAGAAATTTGACACCAAAATTGAACAAAATAAAGTTTAGTAATTGACCTAATTGAAATTATTTTGAAAGCTCAGTGACCGCGGATAAAGTTGACCAGAATCATAGATTTGTATATGTATTATATTATTGGTGTATTACGTGTGAGATGACGCACGGGGGAATCTAACATGTCGGTCATTGTTGAAGTTTCTCGGAGGAGTCAAAAGACATCGTCCCTTGTATGTGATGTCATTTCAGAGAAATTACACTATGGTGTCTTTTTTTTTGACCAAGTTGAATCTTATTTTGATGTAAAATGTCTAAAAATCCTTTATGAAAAACTTCTTTCATTATTTTTAATCATCAGGATAAATCTAATTCAATTAAAATCATCTCTATTTTTTCTTTGATCCTTGAAATAGGGATGTCAACGAGTCGAGTCGAGTCCGAACCTAAAACTTTCGGCTCGATTAAAATGGTCAAGCTGTTTTACGAGCTCGAGCCGAGCCGAGCTTTTGCTCTACCAAAAAATTTTCGGCTTCTGCTCGGACTTTTCCGAGCTGAGCCTAGCCGACTCCTTTTTTTTCTGGCGGCCTTAAAAGGCAGAATTTGCTGCCTTGAATTATGCCTTTTTAAAGGCAGCAATTCTGCCTTTTATGCCCATTTTTCATTTTTTTTAATTAAAGGCTTGCGGGTCAGCCCGAGCCTCAGCTCGGTTGCTCCAAGCCACAAGTCGGGCCCGTCTGAGTCGTCAAGCCTTTTTGACACTCCTAGGTGAGTGCAGGAAGGGGTCGATCTAGCACAATGAAACAAAGGGTTTACCGTTTGTCAACTGAGAATCCATAAAAAGATTTATGTGTGGAGTACCTCTACTTTAGCAGGGATCCCTTTGCTTATAAGGAGGGTCCGCATGAGCTAAAACTACGAATGGCCCAAATCAAAGTGAAGTTTTGTGAACTGGGGCAAGAACTTGTTGGGCGTAGGATAAAGTTAATCAAGGAGTGGAGGGCAAAAAGCTACAGAAGTCAGGGATATGAGGCTCGGTCTACAGGCCTTACGTCAAAGCCCGAGAACAGATTGGAAGTGAGAGGGATCCAGAATCTAAGGAAGCGAAGGAACTGAGCTAGACTACTGGGGTTAAGATGGGGAAAAGATGATACCAGTATATCACAGAGATGCTTGGGTGGATGCTGAATCTTGATCTGTCTCCTGGCATTGATAGTGATTGATCGAATTCCTACTCTTGTTGCTATTGGGAAGTGTGGCAAGGACGTGGAATTGGGGACGGCACGTCGGCATGGACATAAATGTGATTGCCATGCATTCTTGAACTGGACAATAAAAATAAAGAAAGAAGAATCATTGATTACAAATTGATGTTGTCAATAATAATCTCTCTTTCCTTCCAATGGAAAATTAAAATTCATTGCTTTTTTCCCTTCTGAGTGCGAATATTTCAAAAAAATGAAAAAAATTGTAAATGGCAAGTTTATTAAAATTTACAAGTGAATGACAATTGTACGCCTGCATTCCTAGAGATTATTATCGTTGTATTCTTGATTCTGTCATATAAATATAGGGTTTTGGTACTTAATAAAATACATACAAATCTATTAACTTCTTTATATTTTCTTCTATTTTCTCTCTTTTTATAACACGTTATCAGTACGATAGCTTAATTTTTCAAAATTTAGTAAATGTAGTAATTTTTTTATAAGTATAAATATTTATCACGTATATCAAAATTAATTTAGTGGCATGTGAATTCTTTCGATGTACATATACATCATAATCAAGTTGTTTATTCTCTTCCGATTTTCATTTGCATGCATATTAATTTTAATCCATGTTTGTATGTGTAATTTGTACGCATATTAATTCATGTCTTTTGATTCATACACAATTAATTTTGTCACATATCATTAATTCTGTCTTTTGAATCTGTTACATACTAGTTCTACTTTTGATTTTTGTACATGTGAAATTCATATGTATGTTTAGTATCTTTTGTATCTGGTAAAAAATTTAGCCAATTTTGTTAACTTCTATGTATAAAAATTCTTTTTCCTAGGTATCGTTTGGTAGCCATTTTTTTTCAAAATGCATTTTTTTCTCTCTTTTTTTTTTCAACCACCTATTCTTTATTAAAATAATATTATACGTAAATAAAAAAAATTTCCTTATTTTTCAACCACACATTTCACATCAATTTACTATTCTAAAATGTATTTTTACATAAAAATGCCTATCAAACACCTCCAATACATGTTTGGTAATTAATTTTTTTTATATAAATTCATATTATGTCTATACGGTGATTAAATATTCTTAGATATTCTTCTATAAACTTTAAATTAATAATTTAACATATTGTTGTTCTAAAAATAGCACAACATTATAATTAATATTGCAGAAGAATATTAATTGTATATCTATATATTATAAATAGTTCGTTCTTACTTTTGAAGTAGCACAAAATTATTAATATTCTAGAAGAATAATACTTGCTTATGAAGAGCATGACATTACAATTTCAATATTCTAGAATAATATTGACCAAATGCTCCCGATGACGCATAATTTAAATTATATTTAATTTTAACAAATATGGTGTTGATGTTATCGAAGAAGCACAACTCACATTATATAAATATTTCGGAAGAATATTTTATTGTTACTCATGTAAAACACAAATTTAATATTAATATTATATTGTTTAACTCGAAAGGTAGAATGAGTCGTTAGTATCAATATTACAGGGGAATATTGTATTTATACTCTTGAAAATTATATATCTCTTTATACAGCACAACTTATATGAAAAATTTGTATTGATGTTCCTAAAAAAATGACATTATTAATATTTTAAAAAAGAATATTAATTGCTCCAAAAGAACACTATATTATAATATCAATATTCCTTAAGTATATTGATTGGTTTTATGTAAAATCATGAATTAAGTTACTCTATTTATTTATGTATCCATTCTTCTACACACATCTTATATATTAATGTTCTGTTTAGATTTTATTGCTCTCGAAGAGTATAATGATGTAAGGTCTAATATAAAATTACGTTTTTACTCGTGAAGAGTAAATCATTACATAAGTTATTGCTGTAAATAATAATATGTTATTACTCTTGAAGAGCATTGAATTAAAATTCTCCATAATTCAGAAAAGTATTGATTTAATATTCTTGAAGAAGCAATATTAAAATGTAATGTGATTTTGAAATAGCATAATATAATTTTCATTAATATTTTAGTTAAATTGTATTTGCTCCCAAAGAGCATAATTATATACAATCCAACATAAATTATATTTTTACTCTTGAAAAGTAAATTTTTGTATAATTTATAATAATAATATTTGGTTGCTTCTAAAGCGTTTGAATTATAATTTTCAGTATTTTAGAAGAATATTGATATATTGATGTTGAAAAAACAATAATAAAATATAACGTAATCTCTGTGTCCTCACACATTTCGAAAAATTATACTTCATTGTGTTCCTAAAAACACAAAAATTATATGTTTATCCCTGAAGAAAAGCATACAATTTATGTCATGTGAACTTTAATTTTTATATTATATATCATAGTTAATCATACTTTTGAGAATTAACTATGTTTTTTATTTGATTAAATAATTATTTAAATTTGAAACTTATATTGAACTAGAAATTCAATTATTTGGCATGACGTGATGTGTGTATTATTTGTTCTCTTTATTGACAATTAATTATTAAACATAACCGACTAAAACAGGGATTGAACTTCCTATATTTTTGAAAATTAATTAGAGTGGTATATAGGGCGATATTATCCTCCACGTTGATCATCTAAGAACCCGTTTGGTACGGATTATAATTCGATTTTAATTTAAGTCAAAGTCAAATAATCAATCAATATTAGCCACATCTTCCATAGGTCCTAACTTTTCAATCACACATTTCAAAATTTTTTTATCACAATCTACTTAAAATCTATTTTTAATTCCCATCAAATAGCCTCTAAATATTATTTGTATCTGATAAATTTGATATATATACTAGATGGTTGCACGTGTTCATATCTTGAAGTTTGTGAAATTATTGTTCAAATTCTAAATTGTGAGTATAATTTTCGGATTATATAATCAAGATTGTGTCTTGTCAATGCTAGTGGACATAAACATCAACATTTTAATAAATGCTAGTTATTAGTTGAGATGTCAATAAATGGTTTGACACTATTATTTGTTACATGCCTTCAAGTAATTTAATTGAGAATAAGGTACTTCCCATTTTTGTTTGAGGATTTTCATTGCGCATCATGCCAATATCACAGTTCTCTCTATTATAATTGGCTTATAATTAGAGCATAATTTTTTCATCTAATTTTTTCGATAATGCATATATGTAAAATTGATATACCATAATGTATTCAAATGGAAAGTAAAGAATGTTGAGAATAAATGCATAATTTGAACCATTATCCCAAATGAGAGATATTTTATAACGGTGAAAAAATAATTGTCAATTTGATTGGACAATTCTCTCAATATTATAGGGAAGAATTAAGAAACTGAAAATAATATACAAATGCATTATTATCTAAATCACCGCAAAAGATCGTTCGAACCAAATGTTCAAAAGAAAATATACTTGATGCATTTATTGACTCAAGAGATCAATAATATCTCACACATCAGTTTCAAATATTCCAACTCGAATTAACGTCCTAAGGATAATTAGTCAATATGATATTTTAAGGTACGCTTGAAACCTGATGGTATTCGATTCTAATTAAAAAAAATCTCCAAACGAAACTAGAGCAATTAGTAAAGATAGTCTTATTAAAGAGTCATATATTCTTGATGAGTATTTAGACATAACAAATTACAAAATTTCAGAAGAGATTCAGGTACCTGATATATTGAAAATTGATATATCTCAATAAGTTATGTCATCATGAAGAAAGAAATAGAATCCAACAAGAAAATAAAAAATTGTCGACAATAATTTTGCACATGATGTATTGCATCATATAGCAACGCGTCAAAATATATCGATCGAAGTAATAATTAGCTAAATAAAGGGACTCAATTCTAACTTGAATTTATTAGAGAAACCTGAAGTTTTTGGATATACAGTTCGAACACCTGAAGGTGTATACTTATGCAAAATAAAAATGGAAAAAAAAATAAAGTCATAATATGAAATGTACTATTCTTTACATAATGAATTTCATGAAAATTAGTATAAATAGATAGATCATGTAGTGGAAGTAATTACAAGTCTCTATTTTATTAGTCTGGCAAGACATAGAATTTGATATTAATATTATAAATTCGATTATAGTCAATGCATCTGGCATGGTTATTAATGTTACCTTGAAAGATTTAAATGTTTGAATCATAATTCAAGTGTTATTATAATGAGGGAGAGTAATGTAAAATATTTTTCGAACAATTGAACAAAATAAACTTTAAAATATCCATTTTTACTAGTGTAATTTACACTGAGTAATGTACAATATTTTTCAAAGTTTAATTGCCCAAACTCGACATTTAAATTTCAGTGAATAATTGAAAACATGGACTTAAGTTAAGTGACCTCGATATTTTAAATTTTAGTGACCAATTAAAGTCATGAACCCAAGTTCAATTGCCATTGAAACAATTAATTAACTATGTGTCTTCGTGGAATTAAATTTTACTTATTAAAACATGTGTCTGACACTCATTTTTATGGAAAAATGAATTTTAGAATAGTAGATTGATAGAAAATGTGTGGATGAAAAATAAGAATTTTTTTTATTTACGTAAATTATTATTTTAATGAAAATTATGTGATTAAAATAAAGTGAAGGAAAAATACATTTTAATAAAAATGAGAATCAAACGAGCCTTGAGCCTCTATCTTGCTTGGATTTCTAGTTGATGCCACGAAGCAACAACATGGGGTTGGTGCCACGTGGACAAGTTGAGGCTGATGAACCTCTTAAGAAACTTGTAAATAACTTTTTATTTGAAAAAAAGTTGTAATGAATATTGAATAGAGGGTGTTTGGTAGATATTTTTATGTAAAAATGCATTTTTGAATAGTAAATTGATGGGAAATGTGTGGTTGAAAAATAAGGAAAAGTTTTTGATTTACGTGTAATATTATTTTAATAAAGAATGTGTGGTTGAAAAGAAGAGAGAGAAAAATGGATTTTCAAAAAAAATGGGTACCAAACAAGCTTATAATATGTTTTGTCTGCCTAGGTGCCAGTGAAGGCATCAACCTACACTCCAAACATGCTATTAGCCTCCCGTTTGAGTCCCATTATTTTTCATTACATTAAATTAAATTTTTCTCTCTTCTACTTTTAACCACATAATTTTCAATTAAAAAAAATATTACACATAAATCAAAAACTTTTCAACCACTCATTTTTCAAAAAAATATTATTCATCTCATTATAATCTACAAATAATAGGGCTCAAATAGCCCCTTAATGAAATGGAATTGGATGAATAATTGTTGGGGCTCATTTTATAATGCGGACAAATAAAAGACCAAAAATAACAAAATGGTCAGAACAGAATCATCTCAATAATTAAGAAAATTGTTCAACTATTAAAAATAAAAAACAATAAACAGACAAAATCTTTGGCTAGAGTTGTCTTACAATTGCAGACCACCTTGTTTCACCTTATTTCTTATTTGAACAAGTAAAAGTTGTGTCTCCAGTCGAGAAAAATCAAAGAGCCAAAACCTTGAGCAGACCCTGAAATGTAACCCCATCATTTTCATCTCCACCAGCCAACCTGATCATGGCTTCAACATCTTCATCACGGGCCTCAAACCCGGCCCATTTAAGGTAACTTTTCAAATCCTCACGGCCCACTTTCCCATCTCCATCTTTGTCCATAACCCGAAAAGCATCCTCCATTACACCCCATCTCCCATTTCTACCGTTTTTCCCATTCAAAACCTTCTCAAATTCATCATATTCCACATATCCATCCTTGTTAAAATCCGCCATGGATATCATAGACTTTATATCATCCTCATTGGAATCCCCGGGGCCAGAAAACCCTCCGTAAAAAGCCCGGAGATCGTCGTGGCTAATCTTTCCGTCGCTATCGGCGTCAAGAACATCGAATGCTGATCGCAAATTGGCTTTTCCGGTTGTTTCACGGCGGTCCGATGCGGTTCCCGATGGACACATTTTTGTTCGGGAAATACCAAGAAATTATGAAAGGACAAGATTTTTTATGAAACGGTGTCAACTGACGTTTGAGAGACTTTGGGAGGCAAGAAGTGTATTTATAGTTGGAGTTTGACTTGCCCATCAAGTTTATTTTCTTGAATTTGTAGAAATTAAAAATTCTTAGGGTAAAAATTCATCTATGGCCACTGAATTTTCTGTGAAATCTAAATCAGGTCATTAAGTACTAATTTACCTCAATTGGGTCACTAAGTTTCAATATTAAATTTTTGTTTCACCACTTGTCATATTCCGTCACTTGTCGACTTCCAAATGTTAGAAATTGCTTCTTTGACAATCATGCCATAATTGGTCTTCCATATAAGCTCTATATAGCAACCTAGATATTGAAAGACATGCTTTTATTATGTCTGTAGTGTAATGATAATTTCGCATAGCACAAACGATTACGTGGAAGATTCATTGTGATATGACCTATAATTAATTAATTTTTATCAATTTTGAAGTAGCATGTGATTGTGGAAAATTTGAAAGCAAAATTGAACAAAATAAAGTTTAGTCATTGACCTAATTGAAATTATTTTGAAAGTTCGGTGGCCGCAGACAAAGTTGACCAGATTCTTAGATTTGTATATTATTATTGTATTACCGATTACGTATGAGATGACGCACGTGGGAATCTAACATTTTGGTCAATGATCAAGTTTCTCGAAGGAATCAAAGACGTTGTCTCTTGTATGTGAATTGTGATGTCATTTTAGGGGAATTACACTAGGGTCCCAATTGTTTGCAAAATAGACCAACTCGAATAAAATTTTGATGTAAAATGTCTAAAAATGCTCCATGAAATAAGCTTTTCTATTGTTTTTAAGAATAAAGTTTCTTTGCCAGAAAAGTTTCGACATGTTGATTGACACATACCAACATGCGGTGAGATCCAAGTGGGACCCGCTAAAATAAAAAATGAAAAAAAGTGCACCCACCCCCATTTTATTGTGAGTGTCTGTCAGGTGGCAACATAACTTGATTTTATTTTTGATTATCAGTATCAATCTAATTCAGTTTAAATCACTTATTATTTTTTTCCATCCTCAATGAAGTGAGGCGCGGGACGATCATTACAGCACATGAAACGAACGAGTTGCGGAATGGATATAAATAGGAATGTTATGCATTCTTAAATTGGACAATAAAAACAAAGAAAAAGAATCATTCATTACAAATCGTGGTTAAAAATTAAACTTGTCAAAAATAATCTCCTCTTCCAAAGGAAAATTTGAATTCATTGCCCCTTTCCCTCTTGATTAATTATTATAATTCCACATTTCTATTTCCACGCAAAAGTGGGACAAAGTTAATAAATAATATTATTCTCCCATCAATTAGGTATATTTGGCCGGTTTGTCCATTACTGATGGCGACCCCAACAATCTTCAGTGGCTTTCATGTCAATAACCTAAAAATGTGCTTCAAAATAGAATAAAGTTTTAATTGTACTGTAAATATAGTAGTATTTATGAATGACTTTTATACCTCTACAATCTTAGTCATTATAACTGTTATATTTCTTGTAACCCTAATTTTTCTCTATAAATATGGAGTTTTAATAAATAATTAAATTTCTTTCTGAGGCCAACTCGGGCTTGAGCTGACATCTAAAAGTAAGTCTTGGCAACCTCGAGCTAAGCCACATGTTGTCGAAGTCGATGAGCCAAATTGATATCCATCCTGATGTTGTGGTATTAAATTTGTCTGTAATTGTAATTAGACCACTTTGATTTTGAGATAGATTTACTATACTCATCTTTTTAGATATGGGTTATAATTGTATAGGGCCACATGGGTTCTGCATAACCAGGGGCGCCACTTAGGTGGGAGGCCTATTTTGTACACCGGGTTCTGCATAACCAGGGGCGCCACTTAGGTGGGAGGCCTATTTTGTACACCTAGCATGATTCTTTAGATATAAATTTTATATGCATTATATATATATATATATATATCTTTTAAATTAAAAATATATCATGTTGTGCTCCTAAAGAAGCATAACTCTACAAATATTACATTCTACTGAAGAGTTATAGTTTTTAAATAATAGGTTGTTGTTACTTTGGAAATAGTATAACATTATAATTGATATTTTAGAAGAATATTACTCCCTATTGAAGAGTGTGAATTATAATTTTTAATATTTTAGAATAAAATTAACATATTGCCTTTTAAGAAAGGATAGTAAAATATAACATGTTCTCGAAGTAGAACACGCCTAAAAGAATATATGTCTCGTTATGTTCTTGAATAAACACAAATTTAATTACTCAATACTTGGTTGTAATTTTTAAAGGAAATTACTTTTTATTATATTAATATACAAGAAGAATAGTAATTTAGTGCCACTGAAGAGCGTAACGTTTAGTGGTTTAATATTCTCACATATTATTGCTTCAAAAAGAGAAACAAGTAAAAATCTTGAAATGCTAGAAAAATTTAAGATGGTTATCAAGATATCACAATTCTTCAAAGATAAAATGTACTTCTTGAAATTAAAATTAGCATAAAATAATGTTAATAAAATATCAGGTACATAAAAAATCATTGAAGGCTCCGAAAGAGCTTTTATTATTTCATCAAATAATTCAAAATTATATATTGATGCACTTTATTCCAGCAAATTCAAAAAAAAAAAAAATCCGTTGCAATCGATATCGTAAATGCGAAGTTCGTTGATCCAAAAAGTTTATACTTGGAATGATTAGTTATACCACCATTGGATTAATAATGATGCAAAATTGAAAGTTCAAAAGGACGTTCAAGAAAAATTAGAAGATTTTCAATCAAATGAATTCCTATATATTATTTGTTCTATTTTTCATTAATTTGCATTAGCTAATATAGGGATTGAATTCCCTATATTTTCTGAAAATTAATTAGGGAAATAAAGGGGGTCATGCATCCTTCATGTTGACTATCTAGATATTATTTGTATCTAATATATTTAATATAGCTACTAGATAATTGCATGGTATTCACAACCTAAGTTTGTGAAATTGCTACTCAAAAGTTAAATCATGAGCATAATTTTTCGAATTATACAATCAAGACAATATTTTGTTAATGTCAGTGAGCCTAAATTTCAACATTTTATTAAGTGTTATTTCGAATGTCGACAAATGATTTAACTAGTTTGCTTGTTAAACGCTGCTAATTAATTTAATTAGGAACAAAGTTCTTCCCATTTCTGTTTGATGAATACTTTTATGCATAATGCCTATATCAAGTTCACCATATTATAAATAACTTATGGTTACAATATGATTTCATCATCTAATTATTTTGACAGTACAATATATATATACAATCAATCCACCACATTAAACTGAATGAAAAGTAAAGAATGATGAAAATAATTGCGTAGTTTAAACTTTTATCCCAAATAGTTGATATTTTACAAACTTGCTTATTGTCAATTTTATTGGACAATTCTCTCAACTTTAGGGGAGGAATTAAGAAGTTGAAAAACAATGTACAAATGCACCATTATTTAAATCCTCGCAAAAGATAATTCGAACCAAAAGTTCGAAAGATAATTTATTTGAATACATTTACTCATCAAATAGATCAATAATATCTCACATACCAACTTTACATGCTCCAACTTGAATTAATACCCTCGAGGACAATTGGTTAATTTAATAAATTTATGGCACATCTAAAGTATGATAATATTTGGTTCTAATGCAAAAATCTCCAAACAAAATTGGAGTAATCCCATTAAGGATGCATATACTTTTGAAAGGATTTAAATAAAACAAATTAACCCCATAAGAGGTTCATATGTATGATATATTGAAAATTGAGATATCTTTATAAGTTATATCTTTATGTAAGAAATAGAAACAAAAAAGAAAAAATTATTGACAACACGTTTACATATGATGTACTATATCATATTTTGAATAGCGAATAATTGAAATAAATTAGCCGAAGCATATCAATCGAATAAATAATTGGTAAAAGGATGCAATTTTAGCACGATTGAATTTACTAGATAAATATAAAGTTTCTAGATCTACAGTCGAAATACCTAAAGATTTATATTTATGCGAAATGAAAATAGAAAAAGTAAAGGCGTAATGTAAAATGTACAATTCTTTACATATTGAATTCAGTGAAAACTTGTGTAAATAGATAAATTATCCAATGGAGGATGCAATTATAAGTATCTTGTTAGTCTAGCAATGCATGCAATTTGGTATGCATGTAGTAAATATGATTATAGCCAAATTACCTTGTATGATTTTTGTTACACCTATAAATTACCACTTCATATTAGGCCCCAAAGTCGACGTTCTGACAAGGCCAGTCGAGGCGCCACTAAGGCCCTAAGGAGTTCAGCGGAGGCGCTCGCCAAAGTGCCTATTATTATGTTCATATGATCACCTCCTTATTGGGCTTAAACTTCGACCCACCAACCCGTTTGGCTCATTTTACTTCTATTTCACTATATATATGGATTCACTTACACAACTAAAGTATGTTCTACACTTTCTAATCATACCTTCATCTTCATACTATTGCACTCTATATATCCATCTCCGTCCGGCCGTTGACTTGATCGTCGGAGTGCAAACGATCGCCGGACCCTTTTCTCGTCTGACCGCATTTGCCTCTTGACGGTGTGCTACTTCTGTAGGTTTTGAGGGGACGAGGCTAAGGAACCTGTTGAAGCCGTTTTTGGAGGTCAACAAATTGGCACCATCATTTGTGTAAAATGGTATGTTGACCATGTTATAGTACATCCCAAAGGCTATCGAAAAGGGAGAATTTTTCCGATCAGTTCTCTACCAAAAAGGGGCAAAGATAGCAACCAAGAATGAAGAAGAAAAGGCAGTAACTAGAAGAGGGTTGAAGAAACTCGATGGTTATTTCCGGCACAAAACACAGCTAATGAAAGGGAGGAAATAGTTTGGCAAACTGAAATTAATTTTTGGTGGAGTTTCTCGTGCCCAAATTGAAGAAAAAAGTCATGAAAATGGTGATTAGGAAAGAAATGGCCATCCACACCTAGAAGGTTCTGCCTTCACGTTTGAAACAAGAAAAATACTCCTCTTGCTGGAATTATCTACTTTTGCTTCCCCGTACAAAGGAAATTTTAAAGGATTTATCCTTAAATCAATTACTTCAATTCCCTTCTCATATGAACTCAAAAAAAAAAAAAAAAAATGGAGTCTCTGTTCAGAAGATCCACGTCCAGAAGGAAATAAAGTCTAAGTCCAAAACAAAAGCAAAAGAAGGAGGCACGGCAAACACGGATTTCTTCTCCTTTCGAAGTTGGAAAAAGATTTTAATGGGCGACCATGGTTATGTAAACCTCCGACAACAAGTAGCACCACACAATACAAAGAAACACCGGCATCGCAGTGAACTTCACGGCAGAGTTCTTGCTTTGTTACATCATTTTAGCATTTAATATGATGAAGACCAGGTGTCGACAGCGGCGTGTTCAGAGAAAAGAGTTGTACACAGTCGGCTATCCAGCTACTATTGTGCCTTACTTTGCTGACTTTTCTCCTGTAATGATTGGAAGGTATTTTATTAAGCTCCGCACACGGTATGCATTATTGGTCCTATGTATTCATTTTCCTTGGGCCCTATTATTTTACATGAAAATTTGGGGCTCATTTGATACTTTAATTTTCTAGTGCCATCTTCTCTCAGACCAATGCAATATATTTTCTACTCTCGAAGTTCCATTTGAAATTGGGCAGTAAGCTGTGAGCTCTAAGTTGATTTTATGGTCACTATCTACAAGCTTCTTAGTGGGCTATTATTTATTATTATTTGGTTGGGTTATCCCTATTTATTCACACTTATATATATATATATATATATATATTGTCCATGGCTTGATTAGCTACCACTTTGACTATTGATTGGATTGACTCCTATTTGCTCTACCATTAATTCTTATCATCCATGTCTAAGCAAAACCTACTGCCATGGCATAATTTCGGAGTATGGAGATGAATCTTAATTTTATTTGTGAAAATGAGTTGTTATCTATTATTGCCCATATTATACTGTAAATGGATGGTGGCTTGCACCAAGCACTTGCAAATGTCCAGCTCAAATTTCGCTCATTGAAAGCCTTTTTATCATCTTCTCCATTATCCAAGGCAAGCTCTAAAACCTTGCATTATTGAAGCCGAGCTCATGATTCTCTTATTTATTGAAGGCGAGCCCTAGCTCGTGTATATCTTATCATCAAAGCATCATTTTGGAGACCTCGTTCTTTGAATAAAGGAAGAGGCAATATTTTTGGAGTCCTCATTCCTTGAATAAAGGAAGAGGTGATATCTTGAAGTCCTTGTTCCTTGTATAAAGGAAGAGGCATCATAATTTTGGAGTTCTCTTTCCTTGAATAAAGGAAGATGCGGAAGAGGCAGTATATTCGAGTACTCATTCCTTGAAAAAAGGGTGAGAAAAATCGCCAGACGTGTTTGCCCTTGAAAAAGGAGCCTTTCTTGGCCCCGCGAAATGTTTATTCCTTACATCGCCAGATGTTTATTCTTGGGTTCACGGGATGCTTATTCTCCACCTCACTATCGTCGAGGCCAGCTTATAAGATTCCGATAGTCGACGGTTTGCCGGATGTTTATCCCTGGCTTCGCTTTTCTTGCTTCACTATCGTTGAGCTTGGCTCTAAATCCTCTTCTATTCGAGGCCAGCTTATAAAACTTCGATAGTTCAAAACTTCACCAGATGTTCATCCCTGGCTTCGCGAGA
Source organism: Olea europaea var. sylvestris (assembly GCF_002742605.1). Taxonomy (NCBI): domain Eukaryota; kingdom Viridiplantae; phylum Streptophyta; class Magnoliopsida; order Lamiales; family Oleaceae; genus Olea; species Olea europaea. Next base: position 39,573 of record NW_019253130.1, read on the forward strand.
TGTCTTTTCCTCGCTTTGCAATCGTCGAGCTTAGCTTTAAACCCTCGTCAACCTGAGGCCAGCTTATAAAACTCCAATAGTTCGACACTTTGCCAGATGTTTATCCCTGGCTTCGCGAGATGTGTTCTCCTCGCTTCACTATCGTCGAGTAGAGTTTTAAGTCCTCTACATTCCGAGGTTGCTTATGGCTCCGATAGTTTGAGTTACTCGCGGGACGTTTATCCCTTGCCTCACTAGATGTTGTCCTCAGCTTTACAAAACTTAGACGCACCTGACGTGGAGTCCCCTATGGGTTATCGCCTCGGCCGCTGCGTTCCCTCCTAAGTTTTACAAAGTTTTAGCCATCTTCCAACGCATCGTCCCTTATGGGTCAGCGTACTGATGACAGATCACTCAGTTTTACAAAGTTTAAATGCACCTAACGCGGAGTCCATCGCAGCTGCGTTCCCTCCTAAACCTTACAAAGCTTTAGCTCTCTCCCAACGCATCATCCCCTGTGGGTCAGCGCACCGGTGGCAGATGAGCTCCTTCCTCAAGCAGCGTCGAACCTTCAGTGCCTCAGTCGAAGATGTGTCTCGACCTTCAGCTTCACAAATTTCAGCATCTCCCACGCGTCGTCCTATTAGTCAGCGCTTCGGTAGAGACAGTTGAACCTACAACCATACACTCAGTTGATCTTAAAAAGTCAATGGCTGATATACATCGGTATGCTTCAGTATCAGTACGGCTACTTATATTCAGTTCAAAGCATTGCTTCTGCTACTACATCCATAGCATTGCCTCTGCTACTACAATCAGAGCATTGCCTCTGCATCCAACGCATCGCCCCTGTCGCCTATGCTACTTACATTCAAAGCATCGTCTCTACATCAACTTTATCACAGTAGCTTATATTTCAAGTCCAACCCGCATATAAATAATACGACTCGGACTTGGGGGACTGTATTTTAATGCTAGCTATATATATATATATATATATATTTCTCTTTATTGACAATTAATTATTAGACACAACTGACTAAAATAGGGATTGAATTTTCTATATTTTTGAAAATTAATTAGAGTGATATATAGGGCGATATTATCCTCCACGTTGATCATCTAATAACCCGTTTGGTACGGATTAAAATCTGATTTTAATTAAAGTCAAAGTCAAATAATCAATCAATATTAGCCACATCTTTCATAGGTCCCAACTTTTCAACCACATATTTCAATTTTTTTTTTATCACAATCTACTAAAAATCTATTTTTAATCCCCATCAAACACCCTCTAAATATTATTTGTATATGATAAATTTGATAAATATACTAAATGGTTGCACATGTTCATATCTTGAAGTTTGTGAAATTATTGTTCAAATACTAAATTGTGAGCATAATTTTCTGATTATATAATCAACATTGTGTCTTGTTAATGCTAGTGGACATAAACATCAACATTTTAATAAGTGTTAGTTATTAGTTGAGATGTCAATAAATGGTTTGATACTATTGTTTGTTACATGCCTTCAAGTAATTTAATTGAGAATAAGGTACTTCCCATTTTTGTTTGAGGATTTTCATTGTGCATCATGCCAATATCACAGTTCTCTCTATTATAATTGGCTTATAGTTAGAACATAATTTTTTCATCTAATTATTTCGATAATGTGTATATGTAAAATTGATCTACCATAATGTATTCAGATGGAAAGTAAAGAATGTTGAGAATAAATGCATAATTTGAACCATTATCCCAAATGAGTGAGATATTTTATAACGGTGAAAAAATAATTGTCAATTTGATTGGACAATTCTCTCAGCATTACAGGAAAGAATTATGAAACTGAAAATAATATGCAAATGCATGATTATCTAAATTATCGCAAAAGATCGTTCGAACCAAATGTTCAAAAGACAATATACTAGATGCATTTATTGACTAAAGAGATCAATAATATCTCACACATCAGTTTCAAATGTTTCAACTTGAATTAACGTCCTACAGGATAATTAGTAAATATGATATTTTAAAGCACGCTTGAAGCATGGTGATATTCGATTCTAATTAAAAAAAAAAATCTCCAAACAAAAATGGAGCAATTAGTAAAAATGGTCTCATTAAGGAGTCATATATTCTTGACGAATATTTAGACATAACAAATTACAAAATCTCAGAAGAGATTCAGGTACCTGATATATTGAAAGTTGATATTTCTCAATAAGTTATGTCATCATAAAGAAAGAAATAGAATTCAACAAGAAAAGAAAAAATTGTCGATAATAATTTTGCACATGATGTACTGCATCATATAGTAAGGCGTCAAAATATATCGATCGAAGTAATAATTAACTAAATAAAAGGGACGCAATCCTAACTTGAATTTACTAGAGAAACCTGAAGTTTTTGGATATACAGCCCGAACACCTAAAGGTCTATACTTATGCGAAATAAAAATGGAAAAAATGAAGTCATAATATGAAATGTACGATTCTTTACATAATGAATTTCATGAAAATTAGTATAAATAGATAGATCATCATGTAGTGGATGTAATTACAAGTCTCTATTTTATTAGCTTGGCAAGACATAGAATTTGACATAAATATTATAAATTCGATTATAGTCAATGCATCTGGCATGACTATTAATGTTACCTTGAAATATTTAAATGTTTGAATCATAATTCAAGTGTTATTATAATGAGGGAGAGTAATGTAAAATATTTTTCGAACAATTGAACAAAATAAACTTTAAAATGTCTATTTTTACTAGTGTAATTTGTAGTGAATAATGTACAATATTTTTCAAAGTTTAATTGTCCAAACTCGACATTTAAATTTCAGTGACCAATCGAAAACGTGGACTTAAGTTCAGTGACCTCGACATTTTAAATTTCAGTGACCAATTAAAGTCATGAACCCAAGTTCAGTTGCCATTGAAACAATTAATTAACTCTACTTCTTCTTGGAATTAAATATTACTTATTAAAACATGTGTTTGACACTCATTTTTATGGAAAATGAATTTTAGAATAGTAGATTGATGGAAAATTTGTGGATGAAAAATAAGGAAATTTTTTTGATTTACGTGAATTATTATTTTAATGAAAAATGTGATTAAAATGAAGAGAAGGAAAAATACATTTTGATAAAAATGAGAATCAAACGGGCCTTAAGCCTCCATCTTACTTGGATTTCTAGTTGATGCCACGAAGTAGCAACATGGGGTTGGTACCACGTGGACAAGTTGAGGCTGATGAACCTCATAGGCTGAGCCAAACAAATTTCTTAAGAAACTTGTAAGTAACTTTTTATTTGAAAAAAAAGTTGTAATGAATATTGAATAATATGTGTTGTTTGCCTAGGTGCCAGTGAAGGCATCAACCTACACTCCAAAAATGCTCTTAATGAAATGGAATTGGATGAATAATTGTTGGGGCTCATTTTATAATGCGGACTAATAAAAGACCAAAAATAACAAAATGGTCAGAACAGATTCATCCCAATAATTAAGAAAATTGTTCAACAATTATAAATAAAAAACAATAAACAGATAAAAATGTTTTCGCCTTATTTCTTATTTGAACAAGTAAAAGTTGTGTCTCCAGTCGAGAAAAATCAAAAAGCCAAAACCTTGAGCAGACCCTGAAATGTAACCCCATCATTTTCATCTCCACCAGCCAACCTGATCATGGCTTCAACATCTTCATCACGGGCCTCAAACCCGGCCCATTTAAGGTAACTTTTCAAATCCTCACGGCCCACTTTCCCATCTCCATCTTTGTCCATAACCCGAAAAGCATCCTCCATTACACCCCATCTCCCATTTCTACCGTTTTTCCCATTCAAAACCTTCTCAAATTCATCATATTCCACATATCCATCCTTGTTAAAATCCGCCATGGATATCATAGACTTTATATCATCCTCATTGGAATCCCCGGGGCCAGAAAACCCTCCGTAAAAAGCCCGGAGATCGTCGTGGCTAATCTTTCCGTCGCTATCGGCGTCAAGAACATCGAATGCTGATCGCAAATTGGCTTTTCCGGTTGTTTCACGGCGGTCCGATGCGGTTCCCGATGGACACATTTTGTTCCGGAAATACCAATAAATTATGAAAGGACAAGATTTTTTATGAAGCGGTGTAAACTGACGTTTGAGAGACTTTGGGAGGCAAGAAGTGTATTTATAGTTGGAGTTTGACTTGCCCATCAAGTTTATTTTCTTGAA
>NW_019253130.1:45929-53035 GCF_002742605.1 Olea europaea var. sylvestris
TATATATATATATATATATATTTATAGAAAGGATCCTTTTCCCGACATAGTTGGAAGTTCCCAAACCGTCTCGTCGATATGAGCTCTTGGGGAAGATCATCTTGTTATCCTTAGAGTAATTTTTATCCGTTAAGCGACGGCCCTTCCACTCGGCATCGTCGGATTACTAAGGCCGACTTTCCTTTCAACCAATCGATCCGACCTTGGAGAGCTGCTTTTGCTAAAATTCGAGCAATTTCTTGAAAACTCGCTTGAAATATGAAACTTTGAGTCTGACAAGTTCTCCTTTTAACCTCTCTATTTGTTGGCACTTTTGAAACCTCATACCAAAGTCTTCCATTTCACCAAAATTGATATCCAACCTCTCATTTCACAAAAACTGATAGTCACATTTAGTCTAATCTTTTCCTCTTGGCATCTGAAGCATTTGGATTTCTCTCATTACTTTTATAGTTCAAGCTATTAGCCTCCAACACCCCATTTGGACTTTGGGGCGCTGATGATGGAACAACACCAGTAGCCATATTTGTAGAAATGGAAGAAGAAGAAGTACTACTATCTGATGTCAAATCTTGAATAAGTTCAGTGCACTTCAACACTTTCCCCTTCTCCACTCTTATGAAACCAAATAGTGTCTTAACTCCTATCAATGTCCGTTGTCTATATTTCTTCCCCTACATATATAATTATTGATTGTTGCAGCTAATTCAGAAGGCCTCCAAGAATGAAGACTTTGATTTTTGAATCCAAATAATTCACCTTAAAGAAAAGATGGAAGAGAGAGAGAGAGAGAGAGAGAGAGAGAGAGATGCCTTTTTAGGGCTCAAATTTTTATTTTTATTTTTATTTTTTTTTGGGGCCCCCAAATTGTTGAGGCCCTAGGCCTTGAGGCACGGCTGGTATTGTTTTTAACTACTCATTCTTAATCAAACTAACAAAAATGGGTATAGCAGTTATCTGATTGAAATAAAATATCATCACTATACCTAAAGCAATAGCTAATCTATAACGCTTTTTGGGGGCAGGTAAGTAGCATTTTGGCACAACACAAATAATTTAGTGTTTTAATTTTATCCATTTCAATCCAAAACCGACCATAGCTAAAAAGTGAAACCGACGTTTGAGACATAACAAATTAACCGTCAATACCGCGTTTCTACCGACCAGCTGATCTTGAGTAAGCCAATCACAGGTGGACACCAGGAATTTGATAACTGGGTCCCATCTCAACGTCCTTTAACGTTTTTAACTGCTTTTGACTCTGGGACCCACAAAATCCCCTTCTGCCTTAAAATATCATCATGATTTCACTTTCTTTGAAGTTTCATTATTCCAACTTAGCACGAATCTATGTCAAAATCTTGTTTCAAATACTATATTAAAAATGCACATGACGTATGGTTAAGGCCAATTTGATTGGAATTTTGCTTCTTGTTTACGGGGAAGTTATTTTAGATCAATTTTCTTTAAATATTCTACTAGACAAAACAATTTAAAAAAATTATGTAAACAAGTTCAAAATCAACTTCTTAATCTGCATTTTTTTTCCCTTTTCAAAAGCTTGCCAAACGGGCTCTTAATAGTTGTCTAAGTTGGGAATATCATTTCCTCATTCATCGTAACTAATTTGAGAACGTTCTCGTCTTTTTTCTTTATTTGTCTGATCATATTTTGTCATATGTCAATCCATTCTTGCGCCCTTTTTGTTTCCTCTGAAAAGAACCAATTTTTGCAGCTGGTGGACTTTTATTGGATGATGTTCTGTTGAAATACCAGCTGTTAAGTCAATCTTGATCATCTTTAATTTTTGATTAATATGATACATTAGCCAATAGTTGATGGATGGTCAAGATTTATCAGTGATTTCTTCATTCATGTACACGATTACACTATAACACTTCCCTTTTGGTCTATAAATACTCTAATCATGCCTACGGGTTTTTTCCATCAAGTTCTGGAATTGTTCATTACTTTCTGAAACAGAGTTTCTTTTATTTTTCAATCCTCCTAGTAAAATCTTTCTCTACAATTCTACACTTTCAGTGGCTTATTCTATGTAGCATTCAAGTTTTATTGTTTTGGGATTGAAATTTTCCCGTGGAAGTTCTTTGATTCGTCTAAAACCCGTGTCGTTTTTTCAGTCTTGCGTGCCGTATATATTTAATACACAGTTAAACGATTTCTACCCCAGCATCAAAGAATTCCCCTTGCTTTCTTTTTGCTCTACTTGTGTAGAACTCCGTGCTTGAGGAGCAACATCAAATTTTATTTTTTACAACTATTTCTTTGCTGAGCCTTTGATTTGTATACCAAAAAAAGGAGAAATTCTTTAGTTGGTTCATTCATGGCTCCTAATTTTGTTCCTGGGAAAATATCAAGTACTTCTCCCAGAGAAGTATTTCCTTCTTCCAGATTTTCGCTGTCTACAAATGGAGAAATTTCTGTCGATTCAATAACCCTTTTGTCTGACGTTCCTTCCAATGTAATGCTTTCAAGTTTTGGTTCCATCCCTCATTCATCTGATACTGATTCTTCAAACCCTCCATACATCCTAACATCTGTTCAATCCAAAGCTGAAAATGGTGCTTTTCTTGGCCTTTCTGTGAAAGAACCTCTTGACAGAATATTGAATCCTATTGGAAGATTCAGTAACAGGAAGTTCTTGAGTATTTTTCGATTCAAGACGTGGTGGTCAACTATGTGGATCGGTTCGTGTGGTTCTGATCTTCAAATGGAGACTCAATTGATCCTTCTACAAGTTCCTGAACTTAGCTCTTATGTTCTAATTATTCCTTTAATAGAAGGAAGTTTTCGATCAGCTATTCATCCTGGTGTCAATGGAGAAGTGGTATTATGCGTTGAGAGTGGCTCGACCAAAGTAAAGGGAAATTCATTCTTATCATGCACGTATTTTCATATTGGTGACAATCCATACAATTTGATGAGAGATGCTTTTGCTGCGATTCGTGTACATTTGGGGACATTTAGGTTGTTGGAAGAGAAAATACTCCCTAAAATCATCGATAAGTTTGGTTGGTGCACTTGGGATGCCTTTTATTTAACAGTAGAGCCAGTTGGGTTGTGGCATGGTGTTAAGAGCTTAGCTGAAAATGGAATCCCACCTCGATTCCTTGTCATTGATGATGGATGGCAAAGCATCAACATGGATCACGAAAACCCCTATGAGGACTCAAAAGATTTAACGGGTTTAGGGTCCCAAATGCTTTGCAGGCTGTACCGGTTCCAGGAAAACGAGAAGTTTTCCAAATATCAGGCTGGTACCATGTTAAGACACGATGCACCAGGATTCAATCAAGAAAAGCATGACAAGATGTTTAAGGAAATGGTGGAGCTTGCAAAGAAAAAGAAGGCTCTTGAGGGACGGGATGGAGTCGAGTCAGGCCTTCCCGAGGCAACAATTATAGAATACTTGAAAGAACAAGAGGGTGTCGAAAGAGGAGGGCTAAAGGCATTGATTAGTGACTTGAAGGAGAAATTTCCAACTTTGGATGAAGTTTATGCGTGGCATGCTTTATGTGGAGCTTGGGGTGGGGTTAGGCCTGGAACAACACATTTGAATGCCAAGGTGACCCCAGCAAAAATGGCTGCTGGATTGGCAAATACCATGTATGATTTGGCTGTTGTCATGGTTGAAAAAGGCGGTATTGGGCTCGTTCATCCAAATCAAGCTGCAGATCTTTTCGAGGCTATGCATTCGTACCTTGCTGATATTGGTATTACAGGCGTGAAAGTCGATGTGATTCATGTAAGTGTTTATCAGATTGAGTATTTGCATAACATTGGATATATGTATGATAGTTAGGATCAAAATTTCCACCACCATCATTAATTTCCATTCTATTAATAACAAAACCTCTTAAGTTAAAGAATGTTCACCGTACAAATATCATGTAACTAGGTTACTGCAATTATGCTGAAAATGAATTCATGTTTCGAGTTCATCAGTTTTGATTTTCGATCTGATTGATTTTAATGAAAAATACCGTTTTGATGTTCTATTTTGTTTTGAACAGACTCTAGAGTGTGTTTGTGAGGACCATGGAGGCAGAGTTCAGCTTGCCAAGGCATACTATGATGGCCTAACCAAATCCCTTAGAAAAAACTTCGGTGGAACTGGCCTTATTGCTAGCATGGAACAGTGCAACGATTTCTTCTTTCTCGCTACAAAGCAAATATCCATGGCGAGAGTTGGTAAATTTCATCGAACCTTATAAAATTTGATTCATTTTAGATTATCCCTTACGACATGTTCAGTAACAAGAATTGTATAATACTGCACTAGTAAATGTGCACTTATTCTCTTATGTGCTGTGTAGGTGATGATTTCTGGTTTGAGGATCCTAATGGCGATCCGATGGGCATATACTGGCTACAAGGAGTTCACATGATACATTGCAGTTACAACAGCTTGTGGCAGGGACAATTTATTCAACCTGATTGGGATATGTTTCAATCGAATCATCTCTGTGCTGAGTTTCATGCAGGATCAAGAGCCATATGTGGCGGAAAAAAGAAAAGAGAAAAAGAGAAAAAAAAAAAAAAAAAAAAAAACTTAATCTTACTTCTTATACTAAGGGGATAATTTTGTTTAATGTAGTTTGGTGGGGTAGTTGGAGTGTTCAACTGTCAAGGAGCAGGATGGTACCCCGAAGAACACAGGTGCAAGGCTCATCCTGAGTGTTACAAGACAATGTCAGGTTTAGTGTCCCCAAATGACGTCGAGTGGGAACAGAAGGATTTCACAGCGGAATTCCGGGACAATGAGCTTTTCGCTGTCTATCTCAATAAAGCTGAAAACTTTTACCTGATGAAATCGAAGGATGAAACAAATGTCACTCTCGAGCCTACTTCCTTTGAAATTGTGACATTCTCGCCTGTCTACAAAGTCAGTGCAAATGCTAAATTCGCTGCAATCGGACTTGTGAACATGTTTAACAGCGGTGGATCAATTCAGTCCCTTGGATACAGACGCAATGAAAACAACTGTAAGGTGACGATAACAATCAAAGGGGCCGGGAAATTCTTGGCCTACTCGAGCGTTAGGCCAAAGAAGATTATGTTGAATTATGAAAGCATAGACTTTGAATGGGAACGTAATGGAGTATTGAAGTTTGATGTGCCATGGACTGGTACTGGAGAGTTATCAGAAGCTCTTGTAATAATTAATTAAGTACTTATGATTTAGTTTGAGGTACAGCTTGACGAATATTTCCCTTTTTCTCTTTACATTTCTGTAATTGTTCTCTGGATTTTCAAATTTGCAAAATACGAGTATTAATTGTAAAGATTTAATAATCTGTAAACTTGTATCATGTTCTTTACGGTTAACAGTGGATTATAATTGTTTTGGCCCATTTTTTGAACAAAGAATTGGCATTTGCTTTATCTACATACTAAAATTTTCCCCTGTTTTGATAATTCATGTCTTGTAATAAATTCGATATACCCTACAAAGACTAAACTTTTAGTATTATTCTCAATAAATTGGAGATATATACACTTGAAATAATCTCGAGACACTGAACTTCATACGAGCTAAATCTCGCTGGTGAGCCGGTAAATTGTGAGAATATGGTTCTCTTAACACCATCTATTCAGTTTTTGTGGACCATTGGATGAAGATCGACGGCCGAGATTTAATCTTGGGGGAGATGTTGTGACTTGATGGTATTGATGTTGACACAATAAGGGCTTCCCACGTTTTTTGGCAGAGGCATGGGTTCTTTTCCTTCTTCTTTTCTTTATAAGCCAACTCCTTCTCCTTGCACTGGGACACTCGGTTTTTAGCTTGAAGGTGGTGGTTCTTTGCCGGATTTTTCCCCTCTCTCTTTGAAGGTGATTTGCAAGTCATGGAGAGCTGTTTCTGAGCTTGAAAAATCAGCCATAAGGAGAAGAAGAAGCTGCTACAAGGAAGAAGCAAAATCTGTCCAGATTCGGCCAAAGACATGTTGTATTTTTCCATCCCTTTTTCCATTGTTTTGCCTTAGAATTTCTTCTATTATTTGATGTTTTGGTTGATTGAACTCCTAGGATACCCAACAAACTGGTATCAGAGCTAGGAGGAGTGAAATCTGTCCAAAAATCGATCAAAACCGGTAAGGAAATCGCTATTTCATTTTCTGACCAAATCTGAAAAATTCAAATTCCGGCCAAACTATTGACTTTCCGACGAAATGGAACCTGGACCCATAACCAGCAGACTGAGGTGCTCCTTGTGGTGGGGTGCGTGACCGGCGGCGGCGCGTGGCGGACCTCCGACGGGCTTTTTTCGGGCAGTTTACTTATTTTGATATCCTGAACGCACTGATGTCATTTGTTTTCTGTTTCAGGTTTTACAGAAAAAGTTGGACGATTTTGCCCCTGGCCTGACGTCTACTGCAATTAGGTTCAGAAACTTGGTGGTATATTTACTATTTTTCAACAGTAGTTTGGTAAGATTATTCCAAACTCTCCGTTAGGTTAGGTTTGGTATCCTTACCAGTTTATGCACGGTTATTGCTTGGTTGCTTATTTGTGAATTCTGTTGATTGAATCTTGTGATTAATTTGTAACCTGAAAGCATATTTACATGCTTTATATACCTGTGTTTCGTGAACGGATTATTTCACAGTTGTGCTTCATTTCTAAAACTTGTTTTTTTAACTCGGCACTCAGTTATATATTGATCATCTGGAAAGAATTTTTTCAAAAACTTTTTTGTTGTGTCCACAAGTACATGCCACTCTTTTATAGAATTTATAATGGGTTCGAGGGTCGAATTATCGCAATTCGATGGAAAGGGGATTACTCGATATGGAAACAGAAAATGAGGGCCATTTTGGTCCAACAGAGAGTTGCTAAAGCTCTTGATGATCCCACTACATTTTCTGATGAGTTAAAAGCTAAAACAACTGAAATTGAAGACATGAATGAAATTGCTTACAGTTATATAATTTTGCATCTATCTGACAACATTGAGAGACAAGTTGATAGTGCTAAAACTGCTAGAGCTTTGTGGATTGTTTTAGATGCCCTGTTCTTAACTAAAACTTTACCTAACAAAATATACCTGTTGGAGAAATTGTTTAGTTTTAAGATGGACCCGG
>NW_019253130.1:53608-54758 GCF_002742605.1 Olea europaea var. sylvestris
GAACTTTGGCATAACAGAATGGGTCACATTGGGTTTAAAGGGCTAAAATCTTTAAGTAATCAGAAATTACTTGGAAAAGATGATATTGAAAATATGGAATTCTGTGAAACTTGTGTTTTGGGTAAGTCTCATAAGGTGAGCTTTGAAACTAGCTCTCATAGGACCAGCAGACCATTGGACTATGTCCATGCTGATCTATGGGGCCCGGAGAAGCACTCCACATTTGGTGGGAGCAAGTACTTCTTGTCCTTAGTGGATGATTACTCAAGAAAAGTTTGGATTTATCCTTTGAAGGCTAAGTCGGAAACTTTTGGGAAATTCAGGATTTGGTTAAAATCTGTTGAGAATCAGTTAGACAAGAAATTTAAAACGTTAAGAACTGATAATGGGCTTGAATTCTGTAATAGCGAATTTGACTACTTCTGTAAGCAGAAAGGTATAACAAGACACAGAACTGTTAAATACACACCTAAACAAAATGGGGTCACTGAAAGAATGAACAGGACCATAATGAACAAAGTTAGGTGTATGTTGATTAGCTCTGGCCTTGCGAAAGATTTTTGGGCTGAAGCTGCAAGTACTGCATCTTTTCTGATTAATAGGTCTCCGTCCAGCAGTATAGGGTTTAAGGTCCCACAGGAGTTGTGGACGGGAGAGCCTCCAAATCTAGAACACTTGAGGGTGTTTGGATGTGCTGCATATGCACACCAATCTGAAGGGAAACTTGAGCCGAGGGCTGTCAAGTGTGTGATGTTAGGGTATCCCGAGGGTGTGAAGGGCTATAGGTTATGGGTTTTAGGGGTCCAAGGCATTAAGATTATTAACAGCAGGAATGTAGTCTTTAATAAATCTGAGATGCCATGTCTAAAACAGAAAACCGAAGAAACTAACAAATCTGAAACTGAGAAGAGTATTCAGACTGAGGTGAAGCTGACTAGGCTAAATTCACCTACACCTGGGAATGACGAAAATGACCCTATACATCATGAAAATGAAAATGAAAATGAAAATGAAATTGAAATTGAACCTAAACCTGAAGAGGTGACTGAACTTCAAGATAACATTGAACCAGTTGAAGTTGAACATTTTAATGATCAACCACCTAATCAAGATTATCAGCTTACTAGGGATCGGGAGAGGAGGCAGATCA
>NW_019253130.1:55389-64968 GCF_002742605.1 Olea europaea var. sylvestris
AACAATCAGACTGGTTCTTGCATTGGTTGTTCAGTACAACTGGGAACTGGAACAACTAGATGTCAAGACTGCTTTCCTACATGGGAAATTGGAAGAGGATATTTACATGAGCCAGCCTCAAGGTTTTGAGGTGAAAGGTAAAACAACAAACTATGTGTGCAAATTAGAAAAATCTCTGTATGGACTTAAACAAAGTCCTAGACAGTGGTACATAAGGTTCGATACCTATGTACTGAAGATAGGTTTTAAAAGGAGTGAATATGATGCATGCCTGTACTATAATGATAGTAAGGAGGGCTGTGAGGTCTACTTGTTGCTGTATGTAGATGACATGCTTCTAGCAAGTTCAAGTAAGACTGAAATCACTAAGATGAAGAACCTTTTAAAATCAGAATTTGATATGAAAGATTTGGGGAGTGCTAAGAAGATTTAGGGATGGTTATAAAGAGAGATAGGGCTGAAAATAGACTAGTCATTTCCCAAGAATCCTATCTAAACAAAGTCATAACTAAATTTGGTATGAATGGATCAAAATCTGTGAACCTATGCTAATGCTATAGGTTCCGTTATGTTCTCTATGATAACAACCAGGCCTGACTTAGCATATGCTATAAGTTTTTTGAGCAGATTTATGTCAAACCCAGGAAAACCCCATTGGGCAGGTTTAAAATGGTTGTTAAGGTACATTGTTGGTAGATTAGAACTGGGTCTAGTGTATGAAAAGAGATCTGAAAAACTTGCTCTAAAGGAGTATGTAGACTCTGATTTTGCTGATGACAAGGATAGAGAAAGTCTACCACAGTGTACTTTTTTACACTAGGTGACAATTGTATAACATGGAAGTCACAGCTGCAGCCTTTTGTCAAGTACTGAGGCAGAGTATGTTGCCATAATTGAGGCGGTTAAAGAATGTACTTGGTTAAAAGGAATTTTAAAGGAATTGAACTTCATGCATGATACACCTGTTATGTTTACTAATAGTCAAAGTGATTTATTGCTTTGTAAAAATCCTGTTTACCATGAAAGAACTAAACATATTGAGGTAAAGTATCATTTTATTCATGAGAAACTGTCTCAAGGTGAAGTTAATCTTATTAAAATTCACAATGATAGGAATCCCTCTGATATGGGAACAAAAATTCTACCTGCAGGTAAATTTAAATTGTGCTTATCTTTATTACATATTGACACTGGTTAATTTTTTCTTGCAGGTTGTGGGCGATGATGATGAACAGTTCTTCCATGTGCAAATTCGCAACCAAGAGAGAGTGTTATGAGAACCAAGGTGAAGAATGTGATAATATGGTTCTCTTAACACCATCTATTCAATTTTTTGTGGACCATTGGATGAAAATCGACGGCCGAGATTTAATCTTGGGGGAGATGTTGTGACTTGATGGTATTGATGTTGACACAATAAGGGCTTCCCACGTTTTTTGGCAGAGGCATGGGTTTTTTTCCTTCTTCTTTTCTTTATAAGCCAACTCCTCCTTGCACTGGGACACTCGGTTTTTAGTTTGAAGGTGGTGGTTCTTTGCTGGATTTTTCCCCTCTCTCTTGGAAGGTGATTTGCAAGTCATGGAGGGCTGTTCCTGAGCCTGAAAAATCAACCATAAGGAGGAGAAGAAGCTGCTACAAGGAAGAAGCAAAATCTGTCCAGATTCGGCCAAAGACAGGTTGTATTTTTCCATCCCTTTTTCCATTGTTTTGCTTTAGAATTTCTTCTATTGTTTGATGTTTTGGTTGATTGAACTCCTAGGATCCCCCAACATAAATAAAATTATCAAAGCTACTTTTAGGTTTATCATCACTTTTACACGACGATTTAACGTGGTATTAGAATCACCAAAGATTCAAGTTCAGGAATGGACCCCCAAAGAACAGAAGTGCAAGGTTCATCCCGAGTGTTACAAGGGGAGAGGGAAATTTTTGGCCTGCTCGAGCATTAGGCTGACTAGGATTATTTTATTCATCTGGAGCAATATCATTGCACATAATAAAAAGAGGGAATCCTCTCTTCACTATTCATTTCTCTGCCTTTCATTTCGCAGACGCCGCCACATGAACGACTAAAATATCTGCAATAGAAAACGTCCAGACTTTTTTATTGTCATTTGCTCGAGAGAAGTTATTATGTGCAAAGTTAAAAACTCATAATAAAATAATTACACATAATTTAAAAGGCACATAATAAATAAATATATTTTATAATTTAATCTAGGCTTATTAAAATCTTAATACATTTAAATTTAAATTTATAGGCACGTTGACTATCTAAAGCGTTCAAGGTGCATTCCACTCTTAAAAATATCATTAGTCACGACAAAGATAATTAAGAAATAAATTGAACATTAATAATAATCTAGATAGACACGATAAATACGAAAAACAAGCATGTTACGTTACATAACTATTTTCTCTCAGTTGATTAATCTTTGTTCCAGATACACATCATAAACTTGTTCACGAGCCCATATTTCGGCTTTTTTATGTCCTCTAATTTTTCCGACTTGTTGACGTTCGGCTCTGGTACTCTATCAAATGCCTTTTCCAGCTCTGTCTGGATCTTTCTCAATTTGGACTTAAACGAGGACGAAGGTTTAATCGAACATGAACCAACCAGCAGATTATTTTCTTGGTAATCCTTGACGGCTGCCAATATAGAATCTGCACGATCGCTGAAATGTTGAGCGACAAAATTCTCAAAATTCTTTGGCGGATTACGCATTTGGTAGAGCATTGTCTTGCAAGACAAAATGAATACATACTTGCTATAAGCCACGGATTGCTTGATCCATATCGAACTCTTGCTTTTTTTGGCACCTGCAACGATAGGCTCGTTGAAAAAGGGTCTCTCGTTCAGTACGAGCCCTTGAATAGAGACCAAAACCTGAAGAATAGTCGAATTCTGTGTCCATTTCTCCCCGGGCCAAGTGTTGATTAGACTCAAGCAAACTTTTCCGTCGGCATAAAGATTTGGATTCAAATAGAGTCCGTGTGAACGATAGTATACTTTCGGAGGTTGTCGTGGATAATCATAAGGTAGACAAAAGTCGAAGAAGAAGAGACCATTGTGATAAGGCGTTCCTTCGGCACCGATAATAACTGCACGAAGAAGATCGATCCTAGTCTCGTAAACTTGGACATAGATCAATTCTGGGAGATTTTTCTCGAGGCTTCTCCATTCTCTCATGATGGCTCGGTGAACGGAACTATTTGCATTGCTAAATGTATTCGACGGATTCAAATTCCGATAATAATGATCTGATGCCTCTGGCACAATATTGAAGTGTTTGAACTTGACATCGGTAGCTTGTTTTTGTCCTGAACCTGATGAATAAGGCCATATATTTTTTAGATACAATTGCTCAATTTTGCGGAGTCTAATCATGTTGTACGCATATATAAGATTTTTTTCGAGCCGTCCAAGAGATGGACAGTTATAGATCACTATATTGTAATTTTCTTCGTACGAAAAACATAACTTTGACATTTAGGGTGAACCTCTATATACGTGTACGTTTTCTAATTTCTTTTTTACCGTAACTGAAATTATGGATCGATCCCTTATAAGAGTTAGTATGCAACAAAACCCGAATATGTCGACATTGTTTCTTCTTCTACAACAACACAAGACAGCGTAATTAGAATATAAAAGCAAAGTCTTATGGTTTGCTCTCTAATATCATTCAGTTATATCGAACCAAAAAAGACCCAAAATCCATAAAAATTTGTATATACACACGAAAACACAAAATCAAGAGAACAATTATTTTTGTACCTGATGCCATATCAGATTGTTGAAGACTACCCTTCTAAATTTCTGATAATTCTTAAGAATTTCTTAATGAGAATTGGAGAACAATTGAGAAACTCCAAGATAATTCCTTAGTAGCTAATTTATACAACGAAGGTGAGTTTCAATGCAAGTGGGAGACCTTAAAAGTATCATAGATTCATAACTAAAATCCTAATCTGATGGGGAAAGTCAAAAATCCTAATCCTAGTAGGCTAGTACAATATAAAAATATAAAAATTACCTTATTAATATTAAATTTCTATTATTTTCTCCTTTTTGTCAATCAAGGAATTTATTTTTTTCCCCTTTTCTTAAGGGCAACGTGGATGATAGGCATAATATTCAATTAGGTCAACAACTCAAGCATAATATTGAAAATTTCCAATAGATGAAACGGGTGCACGACCCCATAAATCGCAATGTATTTTTTCAAACAACTCGGAACTAACATGTTCAGAATGAGAAAATGGCAATTTGCTTAATTTTCCTTATTGACAACTCTCACAAAGAGTAGTCCTTTTATTTGTAATAGTGATTTTAATTAAACCCTTAGAATTTAGAAAGTTGATACCGTAGGAAAGTCCCAATGCTCAAATATTTTATTTTGATGCCACACTGAGGTATTAGTGAACCTATTTGAGATGTGAGCTTCATGATGAGGTGACAAAACGTACAGATCATCCTTGCGATGACCCGTCATTAGTATTCGTCCTGTTTCTCGCTCCTTAACATTTAAATTTGCATTAGAGAATTCGAAAATGATCAGTAAGTCGATTAACTAAAAGTAAATTATGAGCCAAAGAAGGAACTAACAGAATAACCCGCAACATTAGTTTTTCTTTACCATTTTTTACTGGTGCGTCCCCAGCGGCTTTAACGGAAAGGGTGTGTCCATTACCAGTGAGAACTGAATCAGTTCCCAGGTATGAGCGTAAATTGAACAAAAGTTTGGAGTTACCTGTCATGTGATTCGAAGCATCCATATCAGTGGTCCATTCAGTGTCTTGTTCAGATGTATCAAGTGTGAGAGCAGCAAGAGCATGAAATTTCTGAGACACTAAATTGTTTATCTTTGAACCGACAGATGGATACAATATGTCCAAGTTTGTCACAAATCTGACATTTTTCATAGCGATATTTTTCAAGCTATGCTGGAGTCATTCGACGAAAATGAGTTACTTCAATGTGGATAGGTCCAGACCTCCATTTTTCATTTCGACATCTGTGTTTTTAGGTTGGAACCCCCAGCCTTGAGAGGTAAAAACATGACTAGAGGAACGATTGTTAGTCCCTTGCTGACCAGCAAAACGATAGTTATTATCTTGTTAATTCTTTTGTCGTTGGCCATAGAATCCAAGATGTTGAGGTTCATGCTATTAAACACGTTGTTCAAACCCTTGGAGTAAGGAAACGATGGTACATTTTACTACCTCCGTTTGGCCATCAGATTGAGGATGGTAGCTTGAGCTCATGCAAAGCTTGGTTCCTTGTAATTGGAATAATGCTTGCCAAAAGGAGCTGATAAGCACCTTATCTCGATCACTGACAATGGATGTGTGAATGCCATGGAGACGATCTATATTGGTTACAAATGCTTTGGCAACAATGACTGCGGTAAATGGATGTTTCAAGGCTACAAAGTGGGCATACTTTGTTAAGCGATCAACGACTACCATGATGACAGTATGTCCATTTGATGGCGGCAATCCTTCAATAAAATCCATTGAGACATCAGTCCATATTTGAGTCGGAATTGGTAAGGGTTGTAATAGCCCAGTCGGCTTCATACAATCTGTTTTGTACTGTTGACAAATAGTGCATTGCTGTAGAAATTCCTTGACTGTCCTGCACATATTAGGCCACAAGAAGCTGAGTTTAATTCGGGAGAGAGTCTTATGGAACCCAAAGTGTCCTCCCGTAGGCGTTGAGCGGCAATCGAAAATTATTTTCTGAATCAAGTTTGAAGTTGGGCTCAAGTAAACCTTGTCATTTTTAAACCACACTCCATCTAGTTGAACCAATTGGTGGACTGACTGTGTTTGGCTTAGTTTTGTATAGAAGGGATCCTGTGACACCTCACTTTGTAATATTGACCACCAATCCGCACGTGGCATGGAAATGGATAGGAATTGAAATTCGACCACACGGGACAATGAATCAGCAGCTTGATTTTCGGGCCCCCACCTTGTAAATGACTGAGATTCCTTATGTGTGCAAACTGCCTGGCTTCCTTCCATTTCTTCATTATCTTTCTAAGCAATATTCCTGTTAATAGCCTATACTCCTAATTCCCCCATGTTCTTTTCTTTCATTGAGTGAAGTAGTTCAAATGAGGTAATTAGCCAGCCAGGGATAAGCGCGCTTTGATTAGATGAGGCATAACAATTTTCATTCGGTTTGCCAAAACCTTTGTGACAATTTTATAGATCAAAACTCTGAGCTATTCCATGGAGACTTAACCTTCAGAATAAGCACTACAAAAGTCTCATTAACCGAGTTTAGATGTCATCCCTCATTTAAGTACACCCAGGACGCCGTGTGAAATCCATCCGGTCCCCTACTTGAAAGCGCTTCAAAAATTTCAGACCTAGTGAACGGATCAGCAAGAGTTCATGCCCACAAGTCAAGATCCTATGCAATTTGCATTTCAGATGTGCATGAAGTTAACTGTATTTACAGGAAAAATGAGCGCACGATCCTCTCAATTTCACCTTCCTCCTCGCACCAATGGCCATTCTCATCCAATAGTCCAAGAATTTCAATTTTTTGCTTTCCATCCTGTGGCTCTGGTATGTAATGGAAGCGTCTAGTATTTCTGTCCCCAAGCCAAGTGCAAGCCAGTCAGCTCAAGCATGCTGAGCCCGATAAGCCTCCTCTTAACATGGAGACCCGTCAAGTGATGTTCAAGTTGAGCAAGAGAACCCACTGTATATTTCAGTAAACTCACATATGAATCAGTAGTATTATTTATAAGTTAAACCATTTACAAATTATTCCCAAACAGGATCTTCCCTTCTAAATACTTGTTGAAGTGAAAAAAAGTCATCTTCTCAATATCCCGTGGGGAGAAGAAGATCCGCCAATAGAGCGAGAATTAAATTTCAATCGAAGAAGTGACATGCCTGATGGATACAAATTTTATTCTTGCACCATAAAATGTAGATTTTTTGGTTTCGTCTCTTGTACAATGCAGATGCTTTGTACTAGAGGCTTGACTCGCTAGCAAACGCTTGAATGGTTCCGTACGTACGACGACATAGAACGAGATATTTAAAGCTTCTAAATGTTCTAAAACAATATACTAGAAACATTCCGATTGAAGATCTACAAGTATCATCTTCCTTTTTTATTCCAGGTTACGAAGTTGTCGTGTGAAAAATAAGCCAGTCGAATTAGAATACAACCCAATAAAGCAGGAAAAAAAAGTAACGTTACTATAAATATCTATAGTTTCTTGGCCAGTGAAATTTTACCGTTTTGGTACATAAAATTCTTTGACATGCTAGTGACATATATGGGAACTAAGAAAGCATGAACATAACCCAAAACGGCAAGGCACATGCTAAGAGAACCAAAAATGCAGGAACTATAAAGTCAATTTTGAACATATGTGGCTTCATCTCCTTTTTAACATTTTCTATTTTCTCTGAGTTATTGATGTTTGGCTTTGAAATTGTGTCAAAGACCCTTTTGAGCTTCGAATGCATCCTTCTCAAATTCCACTTAAATGTTATCGAAGCTTTAATCTCAGATGCACCAACCACCAAGAAAAAATCTTGATAAGCCATAACGTTCGCCAGTATGGAATCTGCGCGCTTGCAAAAGTGCTCAATGACGAAAATCTCAAAATTCTTTGGTGGGTTCTGCATTGTGTAGAGCATTGTCTTGCAAGACAAAATGAATACCTTCTCGTTATAGGTCACGACATTTTTTATCCATTTTGGACAATTGCGATTTTTGCCACGTTCACGGCTGGGCTCGTTGAAATAGGGTCTGTCGTTAAGCACGAGCGCTTGAATGGATACCAGAACCTGAAGAATAGTAGAATTCTGAGTCCACTTCTCCGTTTTGGCCCCATACCAGGTGTTGAGGAGGCTCAAGCAAACTGTTCCATCAGCATAAAGATTTGGATTCAAATTAAGGCCGTGTGAATGATAGTACACTTTTGGAGGTCGAAATGGATAGTCAGACGGTAGGCAAATGTCGAAGAAGAAGAGACCGTTGTGGTAAGGCGTTCCTTCAGCGCCAATAATCACAGCACGAAGCAGATCAATTCTAGTCTCGTAAACCTGGACATAAATGGATTCCGGAAGATCTTTCTCGAGGCTTCTCCACTCTCTCATGATTTTCCGATGAGCAAAACTGTTGACTTTGGAAAAACTTTTCGACTGTTCAGAATTTCTGTAGTGATGATCTGATGCCTCTTGCACAATATCAAAGTGTTTGAACTCTTCATTGGTAGCTTGATTTTCTTCGGAACCAGAACCTGATTAATAGAAGAACAAAATATTCATGTTAACTGTTAGAATGTGTGGAGTCTAATCATATAATCTATATGTAGAAATCAGATACAGGGTCATAGTCTATATCAAGAAAAGTACCTCAAATGAAGAAAATAATATCAGCATAACAATTTCTAAACACAAACAAGACAACATGAAATGCTGTACCTGATGCCATATTCGATGAATTGCTCGACTTTTTACTTTTTTCTGAAACGCAATCGCTTGAGAACAAATTGTTAGATACATGTAACTTTTATTTTGTTTTCCAATGCTTCTCTCTCTCAGAATTCTAACGTGCGAAGAACTCTGCTCAAAGTGAAATTCTTTCCCACCTCTGGTTCCCTGTTTGTTCGTATGAATAAAAGAGAAGAACAAAAAATAAAATAAAATAAAAAATCGTTAACATATAGGAAAGAAACGGTTTAATTCAGTAATCAAATTTCAGATTACAAACTCCTATCTCCCTCAATAACTAGTACTTGTTTGGGAGTTTTTAAATTAAAATATAAGTTGTGAGTCATAATAAAAAATAGGTAACGAACATTGAGGAAAAAAGTTAATTTTACCAATTTAAATTAGTCTTGCTTAATAATGAAATAAAAGTCCTGATACAGCTGAGGGAAAGCTAATTTTTTTTTTTTTTGAAAAGTCATAATCCTACAACGTAAAGTCATATTAATAGTTAAATACTATTACAGATTAAACTTTTCTGGAAGTTACTATTACTGTCATCCCATCTTATAATATACTTGTTTACGTGGAAGAATGCCGGACATGGACATCTTATCAATGTCCGATGGAGACGAAAAGGATCTGCCAGTGGATTTCATACATCTTCTTCTCCCTTATATCTCATGCGGTACGCAAAATGAACGCGAATGGCCACTAAATGGGGTAGTAGATTTCACTTTGCCAATCAAGAAAGATACAAGCATGTGTTTAGCTCCCATTTCTTTAAACTCATTTCCAATCTTACGTTTCATAGAATCCGCAAGTTTTATTAACTTTTCAACTACAAATTTCTTCAATTTTTATTAAATTCTACTAAAAGTTTGATCTTAGCTAAACCAAACAGGGGCTATGGCGCTATGCCTTTCTATTTTATATCCGAAAGGAGCTCAGTACTGTATAATCCAACATATGAGACACAGCGTCATCGGAGGATGCAAAGTCATTACAGAATTAAAATAGTCAAGATCTTTATTCCCTCCTTGTCACCTTAAACTGAAGCACCAAATTCATTTTACACAAAAAGAATATCTGAAGAGTAGATTT
>NW_019253131.1:0-1225 GCF_002742605.1 Olea europaea var. sylvestris
TCACCACTTCGTCATGACGTATGAGGGATTTCGGCCATTTTTCGAAAGAATGAGCACTTGCATATTTGGAACGCTTGGAGAGTTGGCGTACGAAGAACTGAGCGTAAATTTTGCACACGGTGTCCGTTTTCGGCCCATAAGTACTTTTTGGAAATGTAGCGACCGTTTTGGATTGAACTCATCACTTCGTCGTGATGTATGAGGGATTTCGGCCATTTTTTGAAAGAATGGGCACTTGCATATTAGGAACGCTTGGAGAGTCGGCGTACGAAGAATTGAGTGTAACTTTTGCACACGGTGTCCATTTTGGGCCCATAAGTACCTTTTGGTAATGTAGCGACCGTTTTGGATTGTACTCACGACTTCATCGTGACGTACGAGGGATTTTGGCCATTTTTCAAAAGAATGAGAACTTGCATATTTGGAACGCTTGGAGAGTCGGCGTAAGAAGAATTGAGCGTAACTTTTGCACACGGTGTCCGTTTTGGGCCCATAAGTACCTTTTGGAAATGTAGCGACCGTTTTGGATTGAACTCACCACTTCGTCGTGACGTATGAGGGATTTCGGGCATTTTTCGAAAGAACGAATACTTGCATATTTGGAACGCTTGGAGAGTCGGCGTAAGAAGAATTGAGCGTAACTTTTGCACACGGTGTCCGTTTTGGGCCCATAAGTACTTTTTTGAAATGTAGCGATCATTTTGGATTGAACTCACGACTTCATCGTGATGTATCAGGGTTTTCGGCCATTTTTTGAAAGAATGAGCACTTGCATATTTGGAACGCTTGGAAAGTCGACGTACGAAGAATTGGGCGCAACTTTTGCACATGGTGTCCGTTTTCGGCCCATAAGTACTTTTTGGAAATGTAGCGACCGTTTTGAATTGAACTCACAGCTTAGTCGTGATGTACGAGGGATTTCGGCCATTTTTTGAAAGAATGAGCACTCGCATATTTGGAGCGCTTGTATTGTCGGCGTTCGAAGAATTGAGCGTAACTTATGGACACGGTGTCCGTTTTGGGCCCATAAGTACTTTTTGGAAATGTAGCGACCGTTTTGGATTGAACTCACCACTTCATCGTGACATAGCAGGGTTTTCGGCCATTTTTTGAAATAATGAGCACTTGCATATTTGGAACGTTTGGAAAGTCGGCGTACGAAGAATTGAGCTTAACTTTTGCACACGGTGTCCGTTTTGGGCCCATAAGTACTTTTTGGAAATGT
>NW_019253132.1:0-1225 GCF_002742605.1 Olea europaea var. sylvestris
CAATCCAAAACGGTCGCTACATTTCCAAAAAGTACTTATGGGCCCGAAACGGATACCGTGTGCAAAAGTTACGCTGAATTCTTGGTACGCCGACTCTCCAAGCGTTCCAATTATGCAAGTGCACATTCTTTCGAAAAGTGGCCGAAATCCCTCATACGTCACGACGAAGTTGTGAGTTCAATCCAAAACGGTCGCTACATTTTCAAAAAGTACTTATGGGCCCGAAACGACACCGTGGGCAAAAGTTAAGCTCAATTTTTCGTACGCCGACTCTCCAAGTGTTCCAAATATCCAAGAGCTCATTCTTTCAAAAAATTGCTAAAATCCCCCATACGTCACGATGAAGTTGTGAGTTCAATCCAAAACGGTCGCTACATTTCCCGAAAGTACTTATGGGCCCGAAATGGACACCGTGTCCAAAAGTTACGCTGAATTCTTCGTACGCCAACTCTCCAAGCGTTCCAAATATCCAAGTGCTCATTCTTTCCAAAAATCACTAATATCCCTCATACGTCACGACGAAGTTGTGAGTTCAATCCAAAACGGCCGCTACACTTCCAAAAAGTACTTATGGGCCCGAAACGGACACCGCGTGCAAAAGTTACGCTCAATTCTTCGTACGCCGACTCTCCAAGCATTCCAAACATGCAAGTGCTCATTCTTTCGAAAAATCACTAATATCCCTCATACGTCACGACGAAGGTTTTAGTTCAATCCAAAACGACCGCTATATTTCGAAAAAGGACTTATGAGCCCGAAACGGACACCGTGGACAAAAGGTAAGCTCAATTTTTCGTACGCCGACTCTCCAAGCATTCCAAACATGCAAGTGCTCATTCTTTGAAAAAATCACTGAAATCCCTCATACGTCACGACGAAGGTTTTAGTTCAATCCAAAACGACCGCTATATTTCGAAAAAGTACTTATGCGCCCGAAACGGACACCGTGGACAAAAGTTAAGCTCAATTTTTCGTACGCCGACTCTCCAAGCGTTCCAAATATCCAAGAGCTCATTCTTTTGAAAAATCGCTAAAATCCCTCATACGTCACGACGAAGTGGTGAGTTCAATCCAAAACGGTCGCTATACTTCCAAAAAGTACTTATGGGCCCGAAACGGACACCGTGTGCAAAAGTTACGCAAAATTCTTCGTACGCCGACTCTCCAAGCGTTCCAAATATGCAAGCGCTCATTCTTTCCAAAAATGGCCGAAATCCCTCATACG
>NW_019253133.1:0-1225 GCF_002742605.1 Olea europaea var. sylvestris
TTCCGTATTAATTATGTCAGGTTGAAGTAGTGCAGGACAGAAAATTAACAAAGAAAAATCGTACCAGGGGCAATTTTGTCATTATTCGCGATAGTGTCGGAATTGGCCGAAGTTTAGAAGGTTGAATGGAAACAGCCCGTGAAATTGGACTCAATAAACAGACCCAGGATCACGGGATTTTAGCCAAATTCCTTCGTTTGGGCCTCCGAATAATTAATTTTCGGATTAATTATGTCAGGTTGAAGAAGTGTTGGACAGAAAATTAACAAAGATAAATCACACCAGGGGCAATTTTGTCATTTTTCGTGACGGTGTCGAAATGGGCCGAAATTTGGCAGGTTTATTGGAAACGGCCCACAAAATTGGACTCGGGGCACAGACTCGGGATCACGGGTTTTTAGCCAAAATCCTTTTTGTTTGGGCCTCCGTATAATTAATTTTCGTATTAATTATGTGAGGTTGAAGAATTGCCGGACAGAAAATTAACAAAGCAAAATTGCACCAGGAGCAATTTTGTCATTTGTCTCGACCGTGTGGAAATGGGACGAAATTTTGCAGGTTGATTGGAAACGGCCCGTGAAATTGGACACGGGATCACGGGATTTTAGCCAAATTCCTTCGTTTGGGGCTCCGAATAATTAAATTCTGTATTAATTATGTCAGGTTGAAGAAGTGCTGGAAAGAAAATTAGCAAAGAAAAACCACACCAGGGGCAATTTTGTTCATTTGTCGCGACGGTGTCGGAATGGGCCGAATTTTTGCTGGTTGATTGGAAATGGCCCGAGAAATTGGACTCGGGGCATAGACCTGGGATCACGAGATTTTGGCCAAATTCCTTCGTCTGGGCCTTCGAATAATTAATTTCCTTATTAATTATGTTAGGTTGAAGAAGTGCTGGACAGAAGATTAACAAAGCAAAATCGCACTATGGACAATTTTGTCATTTGTCGCGACGGTGTCGGAATGGGCCGAATTTTTGTAGGTTGATTGGAAACAACCCGCGAAATTGGACTCGGGGCACAGATCCGAGATCACAAGATTTTAGCCAAATTCCTTCGTTTGGGCCTCCGAATAATTAATTTCCGTCTTAATTATGTCAGGTTGAAGTAGTGCAGGACAGAAAATTAACGAAGAAAAATCGCACCAGGGGCAATTTTGTCATTTGTCGCGAAGGTGTCGGAATTGGCCGAAGTTTAGAAGGTTGAATGGAAACAGCCCGTGAAAT
>NW_019253134.1:0-1225 GCF_002742605.1 Olea europaea var. sylvestris
GGTTTGTTCGTTTTTGGCGAATTGCTAGTGTAATTCGATTGGAATCGAGCCAATGAAAAGTGGTTGTTGATTTCATGATAACTTCGGGTTTGATCATTTTCGGCAAATTGCTAGTCTAATTCGATTGGAGTCGAGCCAATGAAAAGTGGTTTTTGATTTCATGATAACTTCGGGTTTGTTCGTTTTTGGCAAACTGTTAGTCTAAGTTGATTAGAATGGAGCTAATGAAAAGAGGCTTTTGATTTAATGATAACATTGGGTTTGTTCGTCTTTGGCAAATTTCTATTTTAATTCGATAGGAATCGAGCCAATGAAAAGTGATTTTTGATTTCTTGATAACATCGGGTTTGTTCGTCTTTGGCAAATTGCTTGTCTAATTTGATTGGAATCGAGGCAACGAAAAGTGGTTTTTGATTTCATGATAACTTCGGGTTTGTTCGTTTTTGGCAAATTGCTAGTCTAATTCGATTGTAATCGAGCCAATGAAAAGTGGTTTTTGATTTCATGATAACTTCGGGTTTGTACGTTTTTGGCGATTTGCTTGTCTAATTTGATTGGAATCGAGCCAATGAAAAGTGGTTTTTTTTATTTCACGTTAACATCGGGTTTGTTCGTGTTTGGTGAATTGCTTGTCTAATTCGATTGGCATCGAGCCAATGAAAAGTGGTTTTTTTGGTTTCATGATAACGTCGGGTTTGATTCGTTTCCCCCAACCTAAATGAAGCATTGTCCTCAATGTAAAGATTAAATGTGCAAAATATATGAAGGACAATAAGGAGCAAAATTTTAGACAAAGGGACGGGTTTTGAGCTTTACTTGGAAAGTCTGCATAAACTTGGCCTAAATGATCCTTCAATTTCATTAGTGAAAAAAAAGCGAGAATAAAAGAAAGACACCTAAAGAAAGACACATCATTATTAAATCGAAAACAAACATAACAAAATAAAATAATGAGAAAATGATATCAATCTTTAGAATCATATATAGCAACAGACTCTTCCAATTTAGAGAAATTCTCAAAAAATGGTTTCAAATTGAGCTTTTGCTCTTGAACACTTGAAATCATATGCGAATTTTTAGAATTGTCGTTGAATTCAAATTCTAGCGCATCATATGAGATGTAGCGATAAAATGATCATCAACAAGTTGTTCAATAAGATCTACTTCATGCAAATCATCTTTATCTCCATGTTGCTTGGAAATATTAAAAACATTCATTTCCACA
>NW_019253135.1:0-1225 GCF_002742605.1 Olea europaea var. sylvestris
TTTTCTCGACTGTGTCGGAATGGGCTCAAATTTGACAGGTTGATCGGGAACAAAAATTGCGCCGGGTGTAATTTCGTCATTTTCCTCGACTGTGTCGGAATTGGTTAAAATTTGACTGGTTGATCGGAAACAAAATTCGCGCCGGGGGCAATTTCGTCATTTTCCTCGACTGTGTCGGAATTGGCTGAAATTTGGCAGCTTGATCTGAAATAAAAACCGCCCCGGGGGCAATTTCATCGTTTTTCTCGACTGTGTCGGGATGGGCTCAAATTTGACAGGATGATCGGGAACAAAAACCGCGCCGGGTGTAATTTCGTCATTTTTCGCGACTGTGTCGGAATGGGCTCAAATTTGACAGGTTGATCGGAAACAAAAACCTCGCCGGGGGCAATTTCGTCATTTTTCTCGACTGTGTCGGAATTGGCTGAAATTTGGCAGCTTGATCTGAAATAAAAATCGCCCCGGGGGCAATTTCATCGTTTTTCTCGACTGTGTCGGGATGGGCTCAAATTTGACAGGATGATCGGGAACAAAAACCGCTTCGGGTGTAATTTCGTCATTTTTTGCGACTGTGTCGGAATGGGCTAAAATTTGACAGGTTGCTCGGAAACAAAAACAGCGCCGGCGGCAATTTCGTCATTTTTCTTGACTGTGTCGGAATTGGCTGAAATTTGGCAGTTTGATCTGAAATAAAAATCGCACCGGGGGCGATTTCGTCATTTTTCTCGGCTGTGTCAGAATGGGCTAAAATTTGACAGGATTATCGGGAACAAAAATCGCGCTGGGTGGAATTTCGTCATTTTTCGCGACTGTGTCGGAATTGACTAAAATTGGACTTGTTGATCGGAAACAAAAACCGCGCCGGGGGGCAATTTCGTTATTTTTCTCGACTTTGTCGGAATTTGCTGAAATCTGGCAGTTTGATCGGAAATAAAAA
This sequence comes from Olea europaea var. sylvestris, assembly GCF_002742605.1. Classification (NCBI taxonomy): domain Eukaryota; kingdom Viridiplantae; phylum Streptophyta; class Magnoliopsida; order Lamiales; family Oleaceae; genus Olea; species Olea europaea. Next base: position 938 of record NW_019253135.1, read on the forward strand.
TCGCGCCGACGGCAATTTCGTCATTTTTCGCGACTGTGTCGAAATTGGCTAAAATTTGACTGGTTCATCGGAAACAAAAATCGCGCCGGGGGCACTTTCATCATTTTTCTCGACTGTGTCGAAATGGGCTCAAATTTGACACGTTAATCGGGAACAAAAATAGCGCCGGGTGTAATTTCGTCATTTTCCGCGACTGTGTCGGAACTGGCTAAAATTTGACTGGTTCATCGGAAACAAAAATCGCGCCGGGGGCAATTTCGTCATTTTTCTCAACTGTGTCGGAATTGG
>NW_019253136.1:0-1225 GCF_002742605.1 Olea europaea var. sylvestris
AAGAGTTTTTATACACATACAGGATAGGTGATAGCGATTAAAAATAGGAAGAGATGTGTCGACATTTTATTGGACAATTTGGGGAAAAAAAATGAACCACACCTATCAAAAAATCTGTCTCCTATCCCTATTCAAGCAGCAAAACTCCAAGACTAAACGGTGGAGAGGACAATTTATGTCTGAATGACAAGACTAAACGCATTTAAAAGGTTGTCAAGTGAAAAAATGCAGTTTACCCGGTTTGGAAACTCCTGTCACGTGCATGGATTTGAATGGACTGCATCAGAAAATACAGTGACCAAATTTAAAATGCGGGTCTGGTATCAATTCCTTAAAGGGTAGTTTCGTTAGAGGTCCTTAACTTATTAGATTCATGCAAAAAAGTCATCGAACTTTATTTTTGTTGCATATTACAGAAATAGTAATACTTCCATGTAATTCTGAAATGAGAGAGGACGTCTTTATAAATAGTCAATTACCTCGATGGACATTTCTCTAATTTGCTCTGAATTTGTAGCATATTACAAAAAATTAAGTTATATTTCCAATAAATTTAATCTAGATTTTAATATAAATTAAAGTCGACAATTCATTTTAACCACATATTTTATGGGTTCTACAACTTTTCAATCACATATTTCATCAACTTATATCAAAATTTACTAAAAATCTGATTTTAATTTCCACAAAACAAGGCTTACTCAAACATTTAGAACAATTCAATTATTAACTGTTATTACGGACGACGTTAATTTGAAAATTGATTAATCCATTTACTTTTATTGGGTAACTTGGTGAAATGCTTCTGAAAGAAAAGATAAATAGAAATCTAAGAAACCCAAACATCAATATCCACAAAAATAAAAACAATAGCATATTCCTTATGCGAGTGAGTGAGTTTAACATTCAATACCTATTAGCATCAAATCATAAAATTAGGCTATCAATCTTAGCCCCTGTTTGACCCCCCATTACGTGGAAAAATTAATGGGAGGAATGATGTTTTTTTTAAAAATGAGTGGTTGAAAAATAATGAAAAATTTTCGATTTACGTGTAATATTATTTTACGGGAAATTGTGTGGTTGAAAATATTAATGAACAGTATTTAATTATTTTCTTCCCTTTTTTTATTCTTTATAATCTACGTATTTGAAATATTATTTATTTAATTATTTCATAAATATATAAATTACTAAATAAATAATTGCGTTAAATTATAGAAAA
>NW_019253137.1:0-1225 GCF_002742605.1 Olea europaea var. sylvestris
CATCCTAGATGGAATGGTGTTTATAGCTGCTCCATTATCAACAAGTACTTTTGCCACAGATATGCCGTCAACTAAAGCTTTAACGTACAATGGCCTCAAGTGTTTAGTTAACTTCATGGTGGGTCTCTTAAAAATAACCTTTTTGGCAGCATCTATTTCCACTTCATGTTTGTCCTCCGTCGAGTTATCTTTTTGTGATAAGTCAACGTCCAGTATGTCGTACTGAGCTTCTGTTTCCTGGATTTCTTTTTTACTGTTTTCTAATGCTTCTAGAAGAGCTAGTAATTGGAAATAGATGCTTGGAGGTTACCCAACCTGTGGGAGGAGGCATTATTCTTGGAGGTGATCCATACTTTTCATAGCGAAGCACTCTCTTTTTCCTTTTGGACGTCCCGTACAGCATGTAATAATCGAAAGAACGCCCAGACGGTTCCCCCAACAAGTCCACTTCACGAACCCCCTCTCGATGTAGTTGTTTCAACAAAGTATTGTGCGATAGCCCTCTCTTTCTTCTTTCTGCTTCCAGATCAATTTCCTCTTCGATGTCCGTCATACCATCACCCCCTTCATCATCGTAGGCCTCTCTAGAAGTTTGGCCTTCTTCACATTCCAGCACACATGCTTCTTCTCTGTTATCCTCCATTTCTTCTTCTTCTTTCTCTTTGTTCTTGAACTCATTGGCTAGTAAGTAATTATTAGTCATGACAGGAGGTGACGTACTGAACTGAATAGAAAGGAGCTGATTTGGATCTTCTCCATCTCTTCTATCTCACTCAAACTTTGATCTCCCAGAAGAAGTTTCTGGCAATTCTTCCATTGATTCACCTGTACCAGTCTCTTCACTGTCTTTGAGAACATTTTGATTGGCTACCTCGAGTAGTTTAGGCGCTTTAGGACGTGACATTTCCTGTTGTTGCCTCATCATTAGTCCATAATTCCGTTGAAAACGCCTTTGTTGGGTTCTAGTCATCTTGTTGAAGGGTATCACCTTTCCTGCGTTATATTGGAACGAATGCCATACATTTGGTTAGCGAGGTTGTGGCCTAAATGTTCTCCCATTATTTACTGGCCCGAACTGCCTCTCAAAAGGCAGTCTCTTATAGAATGATGTACGTCGCCCTCTACTAGGCTGAGCGTTTGGAAAAAAACTAGGGCGATGGTGATGCTGCCATATCCCTAGTTTTTCTGTATTTGCACTCACTTCTCTTTTGTATCTTGCACACAG
>NW_019253138.1:0-1225 GCF_002742605.1 Olea europaea var. sylvestris
AAATTGCGCCAGGGGCAATTTCGTCATTTGTCACGACGGTGCCGGAATGGGCTTAAATTTGACAGGTTGATTGTAAACAAAAACCGTGCCAGAGGCAATATCGTCATTTTTCCCGACGGTGTCAGAATGGCTAAAATTTGGCTGGTTGATGGGAAACAAAAATACGCCAGGGGCAATTTCGTCATTTGTCACGACGGTGTTGGAATGGGCTAAAATTTGACAGGTTGATCGGAATCAAAAATCGCGCCAGGAGCAATTTCGTCATTTGGCACGACGATTTCAGAATGGGCATAAATTAGACAGGTTGATCGGAAACAAAAATCGCGCCAGGGGCAATTTTGTCATTTTTCGCGACGGTGTCAGAATGGGCAAAAATTTGGAAGGTTGATGGAAGGCAAAAATCGAGCCAGGGGCAATTTCTTCATTTGTCATGACGGTGTTGGAATGGGTTGAAATTTGACAGGTTGATCGGAAACCAAAATCGCGCCAAGGACAATTTCGTCATTTTTCGGGACGATTTCAGAATGGGCTGAAATTTGGCTAGTTGATTGGAAACAAAAATCGCGCCAGGGTTAATTTCGTCATTTGCCGTGACGGTGTCGGAATAGGCTAAAATTCGCAGGTTGATCGGAAACCAAAATCGCCCCAGGGGCATTTTTGTCATTTTTCGCGATGGTGTCAGATTGGGTTGAAATTTGGTAGGTTGATTGGAAACAAAAATCGCGCCAGGGGCAATTTCGTCATTAGTCGCGACGGTGTCTGTATGGGCCGAAATTTGGCCGGTTGATTGGAAACAAAATTAGAGCCAGGGGAAATTTTGTCATTTGTCGCCACGGTCTCAGAATGGACGGAAATTTGGCAGATTGACTGCTAACGAAAATTGCGGTGGGGGCAATTTCGTCATTTGTAGCAATGGTGTCGAAATGGGCTAAAATTTGACAAGTTGATCGGAAAAAAAAAAAAACGCGCCAGGGGCAATTTCGTCATTTGTCGCGACGGTGTCGGAATGGGCTGAAATTTGGAAGGGTGATGGGAAACAAAAATCGCGCCAGGGGTGATTTCGTCATTTGTCGCGAAGGTGTCGGAATGGACTAAAATTTGGAAAGTTGATCGGAAATGAAAATTCGCCAGGGAAAATTTCCACAATTTTCGCGACGGTGTCCGAATGGTCTGAAATTTGGTAGGTTGATTGGAAACAAAAATTGCGCCAGGGGCAATTTCGTCA
>NW_019253139.1:0-1225 GCF_002742605.1 Olea europaea var. sylvestris
GTTTGATCTCTATGAAACTGATGATTAAGTGAATGGATTGCTGAATCAACCAGGCAAATGTTTACATACAACTATAGGAAAAGCGCCTTAAGGTTATGATTATTGCAGAAGAGACTCTTACATGCATGCTACAACAAGCTTGTTTTGATTAACGCATTGGAAATTATTCTCTTCCTGTTGGAGCACCTCGTATATCTCACTTGCTATATGTTGATGATCTAATTATTTTTTGTAATGGAAGCAAATTGTCTATTAAAGCAGTGGTGGAGGTTCTAGGCACTTATGAAAATATGTCGAGGCAGAAAGTGAATCACAAGAAATCAGCTATATTTTTCTCGAAGCACATACCCTTATCGAGAAAGAACGAACTACTCCAGTTGAGTAGCTTCACACAAGGGTCTTTTCCAATTTCCTATTTGGGTGCTCCAATATCTCTAGGCTGTTTGTATATCAGACATTTCGAGCCGTTGATTATGAAGGTGAGAAAGAAAATATTTGGTTGGAAATTTTTACTCCTGTCTATTGGAGGAAGATTAACTCTTGTTAAGCATGTCCTTTCAAGCATGCCTATACATATCTTATCGGTCATGTGTGTTCCTCAAGGGGTTATTCATCAGATTTACTCTTTGATCTCAAATTTTATTTGGGGAGAGGTAGATGGAAAAGTTAAACGTCATTGGGTGAATTCTGGAAATATTACCAAACCTTTTTCAGAAGGAGGCTTAGATATTCGTGACTTAGCAGAAGTACAAGTAGCTCTAAAAACAAGATTTACTTGGAAAATTTGTTTCTCAGATTCTCTACTACAGGAGTTTCTAAAAGCAAAATATTTTCCTCACAACTCTTACAATGAGATGCAAATATTAGCTTTGAACTCACCTTTTTGGAAGAGCATAGCAAATTTGATACCTATGGTAATAGAAAATTGGGTATGGTTTATCAAATGTGGAGAAGTTAATTTTTGGCAAGATAAGTGGTCTGGTAGGGAACCGTTATCAAACCTGGTGGAGGTAGTAGAGCCTGACTTAAGGTTAAATGCTATGGTAACCTCAAGGGGGTGGAATGAAGATGTCTTGGCAGACCTAATTGGGAGTGAGTTAGCTAAAATTGCAATAGAACACGTTCCAAGGTTAGTGAAGGACTGGATACAGCTGTTTGGAAATCATCTCCAGATGGTTTGTTTAGTACTGGTAGTACTTGGGAGCTTATACGAGCTAAACGGGAG
>NW_019253140.1:0-1225 GCF_002742605.1 Olea europaea var. sylvestris
CTTCGTGCTTGTTCCTTTTCGGCAAATTGCTAGTCTAATTCGATTGAAATTGAGCCAATCATAAGAGGTCTTTGATTTCATGATAACTTTGGGTTTGTTCATTTTTCGCGAATTGCTAGTCTAATTTGATTGGAATCGAGCCAATTAAATGTGACTTTTGATTTCATGATAACTTCGGGTTTGTTCATTTTTGTCGAATTGCTAGTCTAATTCTATTGGAATCAAGCCAATGAAAAGTGGTTTTTGATTTCATGATAACTTCGGATTTGTTCATTTTTGGAGAGTTGCTAGTCTAATTCTATTGGAATCGAGACAATGAAAAGTGGTTTTTGATTTCATGAAAACTTCGGGTTTGTTCCTTTTGGCGATTCGCTATTCTAATTCGATTGGAATCGAGCCAATCAAAAGAGGTTTTTCATTTCATGATAACTTAGAGTTTGTTCATTTTGGGCGAATTGCTAGTCTAATTCGATTGGAATCGATCCAATGAAATGTGGCTTTTGATTTCGTGATAACTTCTGGTTTGTTCATTTTCAGCGAATTACTAGTCTAACTTGATTGAAATCGAGCCAATCAAAAGAGGTCTTTGATTTCATGATAACTTCGGGTTTATTCATTTTTCGGCGAATTGCTTGTCTAATTCGACTGGAATTGAGGCAATGAAAATTGGTTTTTGATTTGATGATAACTAAGGGTTTATTTGTTTTTGGGGAATTGCTAGTCTAATTCGATTGGAATCGAGCCAATGAAAAACTAGTTTTTGATTTCATGATAACTTCGGGTTTGTTCCTTTTTGGCGAATTGATAGTCTAATTCGATTGGAATCGATCCAATCAAAAGAGGTTTTTGATTTCATGATGACTTCGAGTTTATTCATTTTTGGCGAATTCCTAGTCTAAGTTGATTGGAATCGAGCCAATGAAATATGGTTTTTAATTTCATGACAACTTCGGGTTTGTACGTTTCTGGCGAATTGCTAGTCTAATTCGATTGGAATCGAGCCAATCAAAAGAATTTTTTGATTTCATGAGAACTTTGAGTTTGTTCATTTTTGGCAAATTGCTTGTCTAATTCGATTGGAATCGAGCCAATGAAATGTGGGTTTTGATTTCATGATAAATTCGAGTTAGTTTGTTTTTGGAGAATTGCTAGTCTAATTCGATTGGAATTGAGCAAATGAAATGTGGTTTTTGATTTCATGATAACTTCGGGTTTGTTCGTTTTT
>NW_019253141.1:0-43751 GCF_002742605.1 Olea europaea var. sylvestris
AAATTTCAGCCCATTCCTACAACGTCGCGATAAATGACGAAATTGCCCCTGGCACGATTTTTGTTTCCGATCAACCTGTCAAAAATATCAGCCCATTCCGACGCCGTCGCGACAACTGACGAAATTGCCCCTGCGCGACTTTTGTTTAAGATCAACCTGTCACATTTTCGCCCATTTCGACACCTTCACGAAAAATGACGAAATTGCCCGGGTACGATTTTTGTTTCCGATCAACCAGTCAAATTCAGCCCATTCTGACTCCATCGCGATAAATGACGAAATTAGCCCCGACGCGGTTTTCGTTACCGATCAACCAGTTAAATTTTAGCCCATTCCGACAACGTCGCGATAAATGATGAAATTGCCCCTGCCGCGGTTTTCGTTTCCGATCAACCTGTCAAATATCAGCCCATTCCGACGTCGTCGCGACAAATGACAAAATTGTCCCTGTCGCTACTTTTGTTTAAGATCAACCTTTCAAATTTTCGCCAATTCCGACACCGTCGCGAAAACTGACGAAATTTCCCCCGACACGATTTTTGTTTCCGATCAACCAGTCAAACTTCAGCCCATTCCGACACCGTCATGATAAATGACGAAATTGCCCCCGACGCGATTTTCGTTTCCGATCAACCTGTCAAATTTTATCCCATTCCGACACCTCAACTATAAATGACGAAATTGCCCCTGGCACTACTTTTGTTTCTGATCAACCTGTCAAATTTCAGCCCATTCCGACACCGTCGCGATAAATGACGAAATTGCCCCGGGCGCGGTTGTCAATTCCGATCAATCTGTCAAATTTCAGCCCATTTCGACACCGTCGCGATAAATGACGAAATTGCCGCAGGCGCGACTTTTGTTTGAGATCAACCTATCAAATTTCAGCCCAGTCCTACACTGTCACGAAAAATGACGAAATTGTCCCTGGCGCTATTTTCGTTTCCGATCAACCTGTCAAATTTTAGCCCATTCCGACACCGTCGCGATAAATGACGAAATTGCCCCAGGCGCGACTTTTGTTTAAGATGAACCTGTCAAATTTCAGCCCATTCCTACACCGTCGCGAAATGTGACGAAATTGCCCCTTGCACGATTTTTGTTTCCGATCAGCCGGTCAAATTTCAGCCCATTCCGACACCGCCGCTATAAATGAAGAAACTGCCCCAGGCGCAACTTTGACTAAGATCAACCTATCAAATTTCAGCACATTCTGACACCGTCACGAAAAATGACGAAATTGCCCCGGGCGCGACTTTTGTTTCCGATCAACCTGTCAAATATCAGCCCATTCCGATGTCGTCGTGACAAATGACGAAATTGCCCCTGGCGCTACTTTTGTCCAAGATCAACCTTTCAAATTTCCACCCATTCCGACACCGTCGCGAAAACTGACGAAATAGCCCCCGGCACGATTTTTGTTTCCGATCACCCAGTCAAATTTCAGCCCATTCCGACACCGTCACGATAAATGACAAAATTGCCCCCGACGCGATTTTCGTTTCCGATCAACCTGTCAAATTTCATCCCATTCCGACACCTCAGCTATAAATGACGAAATTGCCCCTGGCACTACTTTTGTTTCCGATCAACCTGTCAAATTTCAGCCCATTCCGACACCGTCGCGAAAAATGACGTAATCGCCCTTATTACAACTTTTGTTTTCGATCAACCTGTCAAATTTCAGCCCATTCCGACACAGCATCGAGAAATGACGAAATTGCCCCGGCCCGACTTTTGTTTACGATGATACCTGTTAAATTTCAGCCCATTCTGACACCGTCGCGACAAATGACGAAATTGCCCCAGGCGCGACTTTTGTTTAAGATCAACCTGTTAAATTTCATCCCATTCCTACACCGTCGCGAAAAATGACGAAATTGGAGCAAGATTTTTGTTTCCGATCAACCTGTCAAATATCAGCCCATTCCGACGTCGTCACGACAAATGACGAAATTGCCCCTGGCGCTATTTTTGTTTGAGATCAACCTGTCAAATTTCAGCCCATTCCGACACTGTCCCGATAAATGACGAAATTGCCCCTAGCCTGGTCTTCATTTCCGATCAACCAGTCAAATTTTTGCCCACTCCAACACCGTCGCGAGAGATGACGAAATTGCTCCAGGCGGAACTTTGTTTAAGATCAACCTGTCAAATTTTAGCCCATTCCAACGCCGTCGCGATAAACGACGAAATTGCCCCTAACGCGATTTTCATTTCCGATCAACCAATCAAATATCAGCCCATTTCGACACCGTCTCGACAAATGACGAAATTCTCCCTGGCGCGACTTTTCTTTTAGATCAACCTATCAAATTTCCGCCCATTCCGACACCGTCGCGAAAAATGACGAAATTGCCCCTGGCACGATTTTTGTTTCCGTTCAACCAGTCAAATTTCAACCAATTCCGACACCGTCCTATTAAATGATGAAATTGCCCTTGGCGCGATTTTCGTTTCCGATCAACCTGTCAAATTTAAGCCCATTCCGACACAGCCGCTATAAATGACGAAATTGCCCCTGGCGCGACTTTTGTTTCCGATCAACCTGTCAAATTTCAGCCCATTCCGACACCGTCACGATAAATGACGAAATTGCCCCTGGCGCGGTTTCCGTTTCCGATCAACCTGTCAAATTTCAGCCCATTTCTACACCGTCGCGACAAATGACGAAATTGCCCCTGGCGGGACTTTTGTTTACGATCAACCTGTCAAATTTCAGCCCATTCCTACACTGTCGAGAAAAATGACGAAATTGCCCTTGGCACGATTTTTGTTTTCGATCAACCAGTCAAATTTTAGCCCATTCCGACTCCATCGCGAAAAATGACGAAATTGCCCTAGGCGCGACTTTTGTTTAAGATCAACCTGTCAAATTTCAGCCCATTCCTACACCGTCACGAAAAATGACGAAATTGCCCCTGGCAAGATTTTTGTTTCCGATCAGCCAATCAAATTTTAGCCCATTCGACACCATCGCTATAAATGAAGAAACTGCCCCAGGCGCAACTTTGACTGAGATCAACCTGTCAAATTTCAGCACATTCTGACACCGTCGCGAAAAATGACGAAATTGCCCCTGGCGCGACTTTTGCTTCCGATCAACATGTCGAATTTCAGCCAATTCCAACACCATCGCGATAAATGACGAAATTGCCCCTAGCGCGGTTTTCTTTTCCGATCAACCTGTCAAATATCAGCCCATTCCGACGCCGTCGAGACAACTGACGAAATTTCCCCTGGCATGACTTTCGTTGAAGATCAACCTGTCAAATTTCCGCCCATTCCGACACCGTCGCGAATAATGACGAAATTGCCCGGGCACGTTTTTTGTTTCCGATCAACCAGTCAAATTTTAGCCCATTCCGACTCCGTCGCGATAAATGACGAAATTGCCCCCGGCACGGTTTTCGTTACCGATCAACCAGTTAAATTTCTGCCCATTCCGACAATGTAGCGATAAATGACAAAATTGCCCCGAGCGCAATTTTCGTTTCCGATCAGCCTGTCAAATGTCAACCCATTCCGACGTCGTCGCGACAAATGATGAAATTGCCCCTGGCGCTATTTCGTTTCCGATCAACCTGTCAAATTTTCGCCCATTTAGACATCGTCGCGAAAAATGACGAAATTGCCCATGGCACGATTTTTGTTTCCGATCAGCCAGTCAAATTTCAGCCCATTCCGACACCCTCACGATAAATGACGAAATTGCCCCCGGCGCGATTTTCGTTTCCGATCAACCTGTCAAATTTCAGCCCATTTCAACACCTCTGCTATAAATGACGAAATTGCCCCTGGTACTACTTTTGTTTCCGATCAACCTCTCAAATTTCAGCCCATTTCGACACCGTCGCGATAAATGACAAAATTGCCCTTGGCGCGATTGTCGTTTTCGATCAATCTGCCAAATTTCAGCCCATTCCGACACCGTCGCGATAAATGACGAAATTGCCCCAGGCACGACTTTTGTTTAAGATCAACCTGTCAAATTTCTGCCCATTCCTACACCGTCGCGAGAAATGACGAATTTGTCCCTGGCGCAATTTTCGTTTCCGATCAACCTGTCAAATTTCAGCCCATTCTGACACTGTCGCGATAATTGACGAAATTGCCCCAGGCGTGACTTTTGTTTAAGATCAACCTGTCAAATTTCAGCCCATTCCTTCACCGTCGCGAAAAGTGACGAAATTGTCCCTGGCACGATTTTTGTTTCCGATCAGCCTGTCAAATTTCAGCCCATTCCGACACGCTGCTATAACTGACGAAACTGCCATAGGCGCAACTTTAACTAAGATCAACCTATCAAATTTCAGCACATTCTAACACTGTCGCGAAAAATGACGAAATTGCACCTGGCGCGACTTTTGTTTCCGATCAACCTGTCAAATATCAGCCAATTTCAACACCGTCGCTATAAATGACGAAAATTCCACTGGCGCGATTTTCGTTTTCGATCAACCTGTCAAATATCAGCCCATTCCGACGCCGTCAGACAACTGATGAAATTGCCCCTGGCGCGACTTTTGTTTAAGATCAACTTGTCAAATTTCCGCCCATTCCAACACCGTCGCGAAAAATGACGAAATTGCCCGGGCACGATTTTTGTTTCCAATCAACCAGTCAAATTTCAGCCCATTCCGACTCCGTCGCTATAAATGACGAAATTGCCCCCGACACGATTTTCGTTACCGATCAACCAGTTAAATTTTAGCCCATTCTGACAACGTCGCGATAAATGATGATATTGTCCCTGGCGCGATTTTCGTTTCCGATCAACCTGTCAAATATCGGCCCATTCCGACGTCGTCGCGACAAATGACGAAATTGCCCCTGGCGCTACTTTTGTTTAAGATCAACCTGTCAAATTTCAGCCCATTCCGACACCGTCACGAAAAATGACGAAATTGGAGCAAGATTTTTGTTTTCAATCAACCAGTCAAATTTCAGCCCATTCCGACACCGTCGCGATAAATGACGAAATTGCCCCCGGCGCGATTTTCGTTTCCGATCAACCTGTCAAATTTCAGCCCATTCCGACACCTCAGCTGTAAATGACGAAATTGATCTGGCACTACTTTTGTTTCCGATCAACCAGTCAAATTTCAGCCCATTCCGACTCCGTTGCGATAAATGACAAAATTGCCCCCGGCGCGATTTTCGTTACCGATCAACCAGTTAAATTTCAGCCCATTCCGACAACGTCGCGATAAATGGCGAAATTGCCCCTGGCGCGATTTTCGTTTTCGATCAACCTGTCAAATATCGGCCCATTCCGACGTCGTCGCGACAAATGACGAAATTGCCCCTGGCGCTACTTTTGTTTAAGATCAACCTGTCAAATTTCAGCCCATTCCGACACCGTCACGAAAAATGACGAAATTGGAGCAAGATTTTTGTTTTCAAACCGGTCAAATTTCAGTCCATTCCTACATGGTCACGAAAAATGACGAAATTGCCCCTAGCACGATTTTTGTTTCCGATCAGCTTGTCAAATTTCAGCCCATTCCGACACTGCCGCTATAAATGACGAAAGTGCGCTAGGCGCAACTTTGACTAAGATCAACCTGTCTAATTTCAGCACATTCTGACACCCTTGCGAAAAATGGCAAAATTGCCCTTGGCGCGACTTTTGTTTCCAATCAACCTGTTAAATTTCAGACCATTCCGACACCGTCGCGATAAATGACAAAATTGCCCCTGGCGCAGTTTTCGTTTCCGATCAACCTGTCAAATATCTGCCCATTCCGACGCCGTCGCGACAACAGACGAAATTGCCCCTGGCACGACTTTTGCTTAAGATCAACCTGTCAAATTTCCGCCCATTCCGACACCGTCGCGAAAAATGACGAAATTGCCCTCGGCACGATTTTTGTTTTCGATCAACCAGTCAAATTTCAGCCCATTCCGACACAGTCCCGATAAATGACGAAATTACCCCTGACGCAATTTTCGTTTCCGATCAACCTGTCAATTATTAGCACATTCCGACATGCGACAAATGACGAAATTGCCCCTAAAGCGACTTTTGTTTAAGAGCAACCTGTCAAATTTCCGCTTATTCCGACACCGTCGTGAAAAATGACGAAATTGCCCCTAGCGCGATTTTCGTTTTTTGTCAACCTGTCAAAGTTCAGCCCATTCTGACACCGCCATGAAAAATGGCGAAATTGCCCCTGGCGTGACTTTTGTTTCCGATGAACATGTGAAATTTCAGCCCATTCCGATACCGTCGCGATAAATGACGAAATTGCCCCTGACGCGATTTTCGTTTCCGATCAACCTGTCAAATTTCTGACCATTCTGACACCGTCGTAAAAATGACGAATTGCCCCAGGAGCGACTTTTGTTTAAGATCAACCTGTCAAATTTTAGCCCATTCTTATACCGTCACAAAAAATGACAAAACTGCCCCTGGCACGAGTTTTGTTTCCGATCAACCTGTCAAATTTCAGCCCATTCCGACACCGTCGCTATAAATGACGAAATTGCCCCTGGCACGACTTTTGTTTCCGATCAACCTATCAAATTTCAGCCCATTCTGACACAGTCGCGAGAAATAACGAAATTGCCCCTAGCGCAGTATTCGATTCTGATCGACCTGCCAAATTTCAGCCCATTCTGATACCGTCGCGAAAAATGATGAAATTGCCCCTGGCGTGACTTTTGTTTACGATCAACCTGTTAAATTTCAGCCCATTCCGACACCGTCGTAATAAATGATGATATTGCCCCTGGCACGATTTTCGTTTCCGATCAACCTGTCAAATTATCAGCCCATTCCGACTCCGTCGCGACAAATGATGAAATTACCCCTGACGCGACTTTTGTTTAAGATCAACCTGTCAAATTTCAGCCCATTCCGACACCGTCGAGAAAAATGACGAAACTGCCCCCGGCACTATTTTTGTTTCCGATCAACTAGTCAAATTTCAACCCATTCCGACACAGTCCCGATAAATGACGAAATTGCCCCTGACGCGATTTTCGTTTCCGATCAACCTGTCAATTATTAGCACATTCCGACACCGTCGCGACAAATGACGAAATTGCCCATAACACGACTTTTGTTTAAGATCAACCTGTCAAATTTCTGCCCATTCCGACACCGTCGTGAAAAATGACGAAATTGTCCCTAGCACGATTTTCGTTTTTTGTCAACCTGTCAAAGTTCAGCCCATTCTGACACTGCCACGAAAAATGACGAAATTGCCCCTGGCGTGACTTTTGTTTCCGATCAACATGTGAAATTTCAGCCCATTCCGATACCGTCGCGATAAATGACGAAATTGCCCCTGACGCGATTTTCGTTTCTGATCAACCTGTCAAATTTCTTACCATTCTGACACCGTCATAAAAATGACGAATTGCCCCAGGAGCGACTTTTGTTTAAGATCAACCTGTCAAATTTTAGCCCATTCTTATACAGTCACAAAAAATGACAAAACTGCCCCTGGCACGAGTTTTGTTTCCGATCAACCTGTCAAATTTCAGCCCATTCCGACACCGTCGCTATAAATGACGAAATTGCCCCTGGCACGACTTTTGTTTCCGATCAACCTATCAAATTTCAGCCCATTCTGACACAGTCGCGAGAAATAACGAAATTGCCCCTAGCGCAGTATTCGATTCTGATCGACCTGCCAAATTTCAGCCCATTCTGATACCGTCGCGAAAAAGGATGAAATTGCCCCTGGCGTGACTTTTGTTTACGATCAACCTGTTAAATTTCAGCCCATTCCGACACCGTCGTAATAAATGACGATATTGCCCCTGGCACGATTTTCGTTTCCGATCAACCTGTCAAATATCAGCCCATTCCGACTCCGTCGCGACAAATGATGAAATTGCCCCTGACGCGACTTTTGTTTAAGATCAACCTGTCAAATTTCAGCCCATTCCGACACCGTCGAGAAAAATGACGAAACTGCCCCCGGCACGATTTTTGTTTCCGATCAACTAGTCAAATTTCAGCCCATTCCGACACAGTCCCGATAAATGACGAAATTGCCCCTGACGCGATTTTCGTTTCCGATCAACCTGTCAATTATTAGCACATTCCGACACCGTCGCGACAAATGACGAAATTGCCCATAACACGACTTTTGTTTAAGATCAACCTGTCAAATTTCTGCCCATTCCGACACCGTCGTGAAAAATGACGAAATTGTCCCTAGCACGATTTTCGTTTTTTGTCAACCTGTCAAAGTTCAGCCCATTCTGACACTGCCACGAAAAATGACGAAATTGCCCCTGGCGTGACTTTTGTTTCCGATCAACATGTGAAATTTCAGCCCATTCCGATACCGTCGCGATAAATGACGAAATTGCCCCTGACGCGATTTTCGTTTCCGATCAACCTGTCAAATTTCTTACCATTCTGACACCGTCATAAAAATGACGAATTGCCCCAAGCACGACTTTTGTTTAAGATCAACCTATCAAATTTTAGCCCATTCCTATACCGTAAAAAAAAATGATAAAACTGCCCCTGGCACGAGTTTTGTTTCCGATCAACCTGTCAAATTTCAACCCATTCCGACACCGTCACTATAAATGACGAAATTGCCCCTGGCACGATTTTTGTTTCCGATCAGCCTGTCAAATTTCAGCCCATTCCGACACCGTCGCTTTAAATGACGAAACTGCCCCAGGCGCAACTTTAACTAAGATCAACCTGTCAAATTTCAGTACATTCCGACACCGCCACTATAAATGACGAAATTGCCCCTGGCGCGACTTTTGTTTCCGATCAACCTGTCAAATTTCAGCCAATTCCAACACCGTCGCGATAAATGAAGTAATTGCCCTTGGCGCAACTTTTGTTTCCGATCAATCTATCAAATTTCAGCCCATTCCGACACAGCCGCGAGAAATGACGACCCCCTGGCGCAGTATTCGGTTCTGATCGACCTGTCAAAATATCAGCCCATTCTGATACCGTCGTGAAAAATGACGAAATTGCCCCTGGCGCGACTTTTGTTTACGATCAACTTGTTAAATTTCAGCCCATTACACAGTCGCGACAAATGACGAAATTGCCCCAGGCGCGACTTTTGTTTAAGATCAACCTGTTAAATTTCATCCCATTCCTACACCGTCGCGAAAAATGACGAAATTGGAGCAAGATTTTTGTTTCCAATCAACCTGTCAAATATCAGCCCATTCCGACGTCGTCACGACAAATGACGAAATTGCCCCTGGCGCTATTTTTGTTTGAGATCAACCTGTCAAATTTCAGCCCATTCCGACACTGTCCCGATAAATGACGAAATTGCCCCTGGCATGGTTTTCGTTTCCGATCAACCAGTCAAATTTCAGCCCACTCCGACACCGTCGCGAGAGATGACAAAATTACTCCAGGCGCAACTTTGTTTAAGATCAACCTGTCAAATTTTAGCCCATTCCAACGCCGTTGCGATAAACAACGAAATTGCCCCTAGCGCGATTTTCATTTCCGATCAACCTATCAAATATCAGCCCATTTTGACACCGTCCCGACAAATGACGAAATTGTCCCTGGCGCGACTTTTCTTTTAGATCAACCTATCAAATTTTCGCCCATTCCGACACCGTCGCGAAAAATGACAAAATTGCCCCTGGCACGATTTTTGTTTTCGATCAACCAGTCAAATTTCAACCCATTTCGACACCGTCGCGTTAAATGATGAAATTGCCCCTGGCGCGATTTTCGTTTCCGATCAACCTGTCAAATTTCAGCCCATTCCGACACAGCCGCTATAAATGACGAAACTGCCCCTGGTGCGACTTTTGTTTTCGATCAACCTGTCAAATTTAAGCCCATTCCGACACCGTCACGATAAATGACGAAATTGCCCCTGGCGCGGTTTTCGTTTCCGATCAACCTGTCAAATTTCAGCCCATTTCTACACCGTCGCGACAAATGACGAAATTGCCCTAGGCGAGACTTTTGTTTACGATCAACCTGTCAAATTTCTGCCCATTCCTACCCCGTCACGAAAAATGATGAAATTGCCCCTGGCACGATTTTTATTTCCGATCAGCCTTTCAAATTTTAGCCCATCCCGACATGTCGCTATAAATGACGAAACTGCCCCAGGCGCAACTTTGACTAAGATCAACCTGTCAAATTTAAGCACATTCTGACACCGTCGCGAAAAATGATGAAATTGCCCCTGGCGTGACTTTTGTTTCCGATCAACTTGTCAAATTTCAGCCAATTTCAACACCATCGCGAAAAATGACAAAATTGCCCTTGGCGCGATTTTCGTTTCCGATAAACCTGTCAAATATCAACCCTTCCGACGCCGTCGCGGCAACTGACGAAATTGCCCTTGGCGCGACTTTTGTTTAAGATCAACCTGTCAAATTTCCGCCCATTCCGACACTGTCACGAAAAATGAAGAAATTACTCGGGCACAATTTTTGTTTGCTATCAACCAGTCAAATTTCAGCCCATTCCGACTCCGTCGCGATAAATGATGAAATTGCCCTCGGCGCGATTTTCGTTACCGATCAACTAGTTAAATTTTAGCCCATTCCGACAACGTCGCGATAAATGACGAAATTGCACCTGGCTCGATTTTCGTTTTCGATCAACCATTCAAATATCATCACATTCCGACGTCGTCGCGACAAATGACGAAATTGCCCCAGGTGCTACTTTTGTTTAAGATCAACCCGTCAAATTTCCCCCCATTCCAACACCGTCGCGAAAAATGACGAAATTGCCCCTGACACGATTTTTGTTTCCGATCAACCAGTCAAATTTCAGCCCATTCTAACACCGTCACGATAAATGGCGAAATTGCCCCCGGTGTGATTTTCGTTTCCTATCAACCTGTCAAATTTCCGCCCATTCCGACACCTCAGCTATAAATGACGAAATTGCCCCTGGCAGTACTTTTGTTTCCGATCAACCTGTCAAATTTCAACCCATTCGGACACCGTCGCGATAAATGACGAAATTGCCCCAGCCGCGGTTGTCGTTTCCGATCAATCTGTCAAATTTCAGCCCATTTCGACACCGTCGCGATAAATGACGAAGTTGCCGCAGGCGCGACTTTTGTTTTAGATCAACCTGTCAAATTTCAGCCCAGTCCTACAGTGTCGCGAAAAATGACGAAATTGTCCCTGGCGCAATTTTCGTTTCCGATCAACCTGTCAAATTTCAGCCCATTCCGACACCATCGCGATAAATGACGAAATTGTCCCAGGCACGACTTTTGTTTAAGATCAACCTGTCAAATTTCAGCCCATTCCTACACCGTCGCGAAAAGTGACGAAATTGCTTCTGGCACGATTTTTGTTTCCGATCAGCCTGTCAAATTTCAGCCCATTCCGACGTCGTCGCTATAATTGACGAAATTGCCCCAGGCGCGACTTTTGTTTAAGATCAACCTGTAGAATTTCAGCACATTCTGACACAGTCGCGAAAAATGACGAAATTGCCCTTGGCGCGACTTTTGTTTCCGATCAACTTGTCAAATTTCAGCCAATTCCAACACCGTCGCGATAAATGATGAAATTGCCCCTGGTGCGATTTTCATTTTCGATCAACCTCTCAAATATCAGCCCATTCCGACGCCATCGCGACAAATGACAAAATTGCCCCGGATCGACTTTTGTTTAAGATCAACCAGTCAAATTTCCACCCATTCCAACAACGTCGCGAAAAATGACGAAATTACCCGGGCACGATTTTTGTTTCCGATCAACCAGTCAAATTTCAGCCCATTCCGACTCCGTCGCGATAAATGACGAAATTACCCCCGACGCGGTTTTCGTTACCGATCAACCAGTTAAATTCCAACCCATTCAGACAACGTCGCGATAAATGACGAAATTGCCCCCGGCGCGATTTTCTTTTCCGATCAACCTGTCAAATATCAGCCCATTCCGACGTCGTAAACAAATGACGAAATTGCCCCTGGCGCAATTTTCATTTCCGATCATCCTGTCAAATTTCAGCCCATTCCGACGCCATCGCGACAAATGATAAAATTGCCCCGGCGCGACTTTTGTTTAAGATCAACCTATCAAATTTCCACCCATTCCAACACCGTCGCGAAAAATGTCGAAATTACCCGGGCACGATTTTTGTTTCCGATCAACCAGTCAAATTTCAGCCCATTTCGACACCGTCGCGAAAAATGACGAAATTGCCCCCGGCACGATTTTTGTTTCTGATCAACCAGACAAATTTCAGCCCATTTCGACACCGTCACGATAAATGACGAAATTGCCCCCGACGCGATTTGCGTTTCCGATCAACCTTTCAAATTTCAGCCCATTCTGACACCTCAGCTATAAGTGACGAAATTGCCCCTGGCACTACTTTTGTTTCCGATCAACTAGTCAAATTTCAGCCCATTCCGACTCCGTCGTGATAAATGAAGAAATTTTCCCCGACGTGATTTTTGTTACCGATCAACCAGTTAAATTTCAGCCCATTCTGACAATGTCGCGATAACTGACGAAATTGCCCCTGGCGCGATTTTGGTTTCCGATCAACCTGTCAAATATCAGCCCATTCTGACATCGTCGCGACAAATGATGAAATTGCCCCTGGCGCTACTTTTGTTTCAGATCAACCTATCAAATTTCAGCCCATTCCGACACCGCCGCTATAAATGACGAAATTGCCCCAGGCGCGACTTTTGTATAAGATCAACCTGTAGAATTTCAGCACATTCTGACACAGTCGCGAAAAATGACGAAATTGCCCTTGTCGCGACTTTTGTTTCCGATCAACCTTTCAAATTTCAGCCAATTCCAACACAGCCGCGATAAATGATGAAATTGCCCCTGGCGCGGTTTTCATTTTCGATCAACCTGTCAAATATCAGCCCATTTCGACGCCTTCGCGACAAATGACAAAATTGCCCCGGCGCGACTTTTGTTTAAGATCAACCTGTCAAATTTCCGCCCATTCAAACCCCGTCACGAAAAATGACGAAATTGCCCGGGCACGATTTTTGTTTCCGATCAACCAGTCAAATTTCAGCCCATTTCGACACCGTCGTGAAAAATGACAAAATTGCCCCCGGCACGATTTTTGTTTTCGATCAACCAGTCAAATTTCAGCCCATTCCGACACCGTCACGATAAATGACGAAATTGCCCCCGGCGCGATTTTCGTTTTCGATCAACCTTTCAAATTTCAGCCCATTCCGATACCTCAGCTATAAATGACGAAATTGCCCCTGGCACTACTTTTGTTTCCGATCAACTAGTCAAATTTCAGCCCATTCCGACTCCGTCGTGATAAATGACGAAATTGCCCCCGGCGCGATTTTTGTTACCGATCAACCAGTTAAATTTCAGCCCATTCCGACAACGTCGCGATAAATGACAAAATTGCCACTGGCGCGATTTTCGTTTCCAATCAACCTGTCAAATATCAGCCCGTTCCGACATCGTTGCGACAAATGACGAAGTTGCCCCTGGCGCTACTTTTGTTTATGATCAACCTGTCAAATTTCAGTCCATTCCGACACCGTCACGAAAAATGACGAAATTGCCCCCGACGCGGTTTTCGTTAACGATCAACCAGATAAGTTTCAACCCATTCCGACAACGTCGCGATAAATGACGAAAATACCCCTGGCGCGGTTTTCTTTTCCGATCAACCTGTCAAATATCAGCCCATTCCGACGTCGTTGCGACAAATGACGAATTGCCCGTGGCGCGATTTTCGTTTCCGATCAGCCCGTCAAATTTCAGCCCATTCCGACGCCATCGCGACAAATGACAAAATTGCCCCCGGCACGATTTTTGTTTCCAATCAACCAGTCAAATTTCAGCACATTCCGACACCGTCACGATAAATGACAAAATTGCCCCCGGCGCGATTTTCGTTTCCGATCAACCTTTCAAATTTCAGCCCATTCCGACACCTCAGTTATAAATGACGAAATTGCCCCTGGCACTACTTTTGTTTCCGATCAACTAGTCAAATTTCATCCCATTTCGACTCCGTCGTGATAAATGACGAAATTGCCCCCGGCGCGATTTTTGTTACCGATCAACCAGTTAAATTTCAGCCCATTTCGACAACGTCGCGATGAATGACGAAATTGCCCCTGGCGCGATTTTCGTTTCTGATCAACCTGTCAAATATCAGCCCATTCCCACATCGTCACGACAAATGACGAAATTGCCCCTGGCGCTACTTATGTTTCAGATCAACCTGTCAAATTTCAGCCCATTCCGACACCGTCACGAAAAATGACGAAATTGGAGCAAGATTTTTGTTTCCGATCAACCTGTCAAATTTCAGCCCATTCCGACACTGCCGCTATAAATGATAAAATTGCTCCTGGCGCGACTTTTGCTTCCGATCAACCTGTCAAATTTCAGCCCATTCCGACACAGTCGCGATAAATGACGAAATTGCCCCTGGCGCAACTTTTGTTTAAGATCAACCTGTCAAATTATAACCCATTCCTACACCGTCGCGAAAAATGACGAAATTGCCCCTGGCACGATTTTTGTTTCCGATCAGCCTGTCAAATTTCAGCCCATTCCGACACTGCCGCTATAAATGACGAAACTGCGCGAGGCGCAACTTTGACTAAGATCAACCTGTCATGTTTCAGCACATTCTGACACCATCGCGAAAAATGACGAAATTGCCCCGGCGCGACTTTTGTTTCCGATCAGCCTGTCAAATTTCAGTCAATTCCAACACCGTCGCGATAAATGTCGAATTTGCCCCTGGCGCGACTTTCGTTTTCGATCAACCTGTAAAATTTCAGCCCATTCTGACACCGTCTTTATAAATGATGAAATTGCCACTGGCGCGATTTTCGTTTCCGATCAATCTGTCAAATTTCAGCCCATTCTGACACCGTTGCGACAAATGACGAAATTGCCCCAGGCGCGACTTTTGTTTAAGATCAACCTGTTAAATTTCATCCCATTCGTACATCGTCAAGAAAAATGACGAAATTGGAGCAAGATTTTTGTTTTCGATCAACCTGTCAAATTTCAGCCCATTCCGACATCGTCGCTATAAATGATAAAATTGCACCTGGCGCGACCTTTCTTTCCGATCAACCTGTCAAATTTCAGACCATTCCGACACAGTCGCGATAAATGACGAAATTGCCCCTGGCGTGGTTTTCGTTTTCGATCAACCAGTCAAATTTCAGACCACTCCGACATCGTCGCAAGAAATGACGAAATTGCTCCAGGCGCAACTTTGTTTAAGATCAACCTGTCAAATTTCAGCCCATTCCAATGCCGTCGCGATAAACGACGAAATTGCCCCTGGCGCGATTTTCATTTCCGATCAACCTATCAAATATCAGCCCATTTCGACACCGTCGCGACAAATGACGAAATTGTCCCTGGCGCGACTTATCTTTAATATCAACCTGTCAAATTTTCGCCCATTCCGACACCGTCGCGAAAAATGACGAAATTGCATCTGGCACGATTTTTGTTTCCAATCAACCAGTCAAATTTCAACCCATTCCGACACCGTCGCATTAAATGATTAAATTGCCCCTGGCGCGATTTTCGTTTCCGATCAACTGTCAAATTTCAGCCCATTCCGACACAGCCGCTATAAATGACGAAATTGCCCCTAGCACGACTTTTGTTTCCAGTCAACCTGTCAAATTTCAGCCCATTTCGACACCGTCGCGACAAATGACGAAATTACCCCAGGCGAGACTTTTGTTTACGATCAACCTGTCAAATTTCAGCCCATTCCTACACCGTCGCGAAAATTGACGAAATTGCCCCAGGCACGATTTTTGTTTTCGATCAACCAGTCAAATTTCAGCCCATTCCGACACCGTTGCGATAAATGACGAAATTGCCCCAGGCGCGACTTTTGTTAAAGATCAACCTGTCAAATTTCAGCCCATTCCTACACCATCACGAAAAATGACGAAATTGCCCCTGGCACGATTTTTGTTTCCGATCAGCCATTCAAATTTTAGCCCATCCCGACACGTCGCTATAAATGACGAAATTGCACCAGGCGCAACTTTGACAAAGATCAACCTGTCAAATTTCAGCACATTCTGACACCGTCGCGAAAAATGACGAAATTGCCCCTGGCGCGACTTTTGTTTTCCGATCAACCTGTCAAATTTCTACCAATTCCAACACTGTCCGATAAATGACGATATTGCCCTTGGCGCGATTTTCGTTTCCGATCAACCTGCCAAATATCAGTCCATTCCGACTTCGTCGCGACAACTGATGAAATTGCCCCTGGCGCGACTTTTGTTTAAGATCAACCTGTCAAATTCCCGCCCATTCCGACACCGTCGCGAAAAATGACGAAATTGCCCAAGCATGATTTTTGTTTCCGATCAACCAGTTAAATTTCAGCCCATTCCGACTCCGTTGCGATAAATGACGAAATTGCCCGAGGCGCGACTTTTGTTAAAGATCAAACTGTCAAATTTCAGCCCATTCCTACACCGTCACGAAAAATGACGAAATTGCTCCTGGCACGATTTTTGTTTCCGATCAACCAGTCAAATTTTAACCCATTCCGACACCGTCGCGATAAATGACGAAATTACCCCAGGCGCGACTTTTGTTTAAGATCAACCTATCAAATTTCAGCCCATTCCTACACCGTTGCGAAAAGAGACGAAATTGCCCCTGGCACGATTTTTGTTTCCGATAGCCTGTCAAATTTCAGCCCATTCTGACACCGTCACTATAAATGACGAAATTGCCCCAGGCGCGACTTTTGTGTAAGATCTACCTGTAGAATTTTAGCACATTCTGACACAGTCGCAATAAATGACGAAATTTTCCCCGGCGCGGTTTTCGTTACGATCGACCGGTTAAATTTCAGCCCATTTCGACAACGTCGCGATAAATGACGAAATTGTCCCTGGCGCGGTTTTCGTTTCCGATCAACCTATCAAATATCAACCCATTCCGACGTCGTCGCGACAAATGACGAAATTGCCCATGGCGCTACTTTTGTTTAAGATCAACCTGTCAAATTTTCGCCCATTTCGACACCTTCGCGAAAAATGACGAAATTGCCCCCGGTACGATTTTTGTTTCCGATCAACCAGTCAAATTTCAGCCCGTTCTGACACCGTCACGATAAATGACGAAATTACCCCCGGCGCGATTTTGATTTCCGATCAACCTTTCAAATTTTAGCCCATTCCGACACCTCAGCCATAGATGACGAAATTGCCCCTGGCACTACTTTTCTTTCTGATCAACTAGTCAAATTTCAAGCCATTCCGACTCCGTCGTGATAAATGACGAAATTGCCCCCGGCGCGATTTTTTTTACCGATCAACCAGTTAAATTTCAGCCCATTCCGACAACGTCGCGATAAATGACGAAATTGCCCCTGGCGCGATTTTCGTTTCTGATCAACCTGTCAAATATCAGCCCATTTCGACATTGTCGCGACAAATGACGAAATTGCCCCTGGCGCTACTTTTGTTTAAGATCAACCTGTCAAATTTCAGCCCATTCCGACACCGTCATGAAAAATGACGAAATTGGAGCAAGATTTTTGTTTCCGATCAACCTCTCAAATTTCAGCCCATTCCGACACTGCCGCTATAAATGATAAAATTGCTCCTGGCACGACTTTTGCTTCCGATCAACCTGTCAAATTTCAGCCCATTCCGACACAGTCGCGATAAATGACGAAGTTGCCCCTGGCGCAACTATTGTTTAAGATCAACCTGTCAAATTTCAACCCATTCCTACACTGTCGCGAAAAATTACGAAATTGCCCCTGGCACAATTTTCGTTTCCGATCAGCCTGTCAAATTTCAGCCCATTCCGACACTGCCGCTATGAATGACGAAACTGCGTGAGGCGCAACTTTGACTACGATCAACCTGTCAAATTTCAGCACATTCCGACACCGTCGCGAAAAATGACGAAATTGCCCCTGGCGCGACTTTTGTTTCCGATCAACCCGTTAAATTTCAGACCATTCCGGCACCGTCGCGATAAATGACGAAATTGCCCCTGGCGCCACTTTTGTTTCCGATCAACCTGTCAAATTTCAGCCCATTCTGACACCGTCTTTATAAATGACGAAATTGCCAATGGCGCGGTTTTCGTTTCCGATCAATCTGTCAAATTTCAGCCCATTCTGACACCGTCGCGACAAATGACGAAATTGCCCCTGGCGCGACTTTTGTTTAAAATCAACCTGTTAAATTTCATCCCATTCTTACATCGTCACGAAAAATGACGAAATTGGAGCAAGATTTTTGTTTTCGGTCAACCTGTCAAATTTCAGCCCATTCCGATACCGTCGCTATAAATGATAAAATTGCACCTGGCGAGACCTTTCTTTCCGATCAACGTGTCAAATTTCAGACCATTCCGACACAGTCGCGATCAATGACGAAATTGCCCCATGCGTGGTTTTCGTTTTCGATCAACCAGTCAAATTTCAGACCACTCCGACATCGTCGCGAGAAATGACGAAATTGCTCCAGGCGCAATTTTGTTTAAGATCAACTTGTCAAATTTCAGCCCATTCCAACGCCGTCGCTATAAACGACGAAATTGCCCCTGGCGCGATTTTCATTTCCGATCAACCTATCAAATATCAGCCCATTTCGACACCGTCGCGACAAATGACGAAATTGTCCCTGGCGCGACTTATCTTTAAGATCAACCTATCAAATTTCCGCCCATTCCGACACCGTCGCGAAAAATGACGAAATTGCATCTGGCACGATTTTTGTTTCCGATCAACCAGTCAAATTTCAACCCATTTAGACACTGTCACGTTAAATGATGAAATTGCCCCTGGCGTGATTTTCGTTTCTGATCAACCTGTCAAATTTCAGCCCATTCCGACACAGTCGCTATAAATGACGAAATTGCACCTAGCGCTACTTTTGTTTCCGGTCAACCTCTCAAATTTCAGCCCATTTCGACACCGTCGCGACAAATGACGAAATTAACCCAGGCGAGACTTTTGTTTACGATCAACCTGTCAAATTTCAGCCCATTCCTACACCGTCGCGAAAAATGACGAAATTGGCCCAGGCACGATTTTTGTTTTCGATCAACCAGTCAAATTTCAGCCCATTCCAACTTCGTTGCGATAAATGACGAAATTACCCCAGGCACGACTTTTGTTACCGATCAACCTGTCAAATTTCAGCCCATTCCTACACCGTCACGAAAAATGACGAAATTGCTCCTGGCACGATTTTTCTTTCCGATCAACCAGTCAAATTTCAACCCATTCCGACATCGTCGCGACAAATGACGAAATTGCCCCTGGCGCTACTTTTGTTTAAGATCAACCTGTCAAATTTCAGCCCATTCCGACGCCGTCATGAAAAATGACAAAATTGGAGCAAGATTTTTGTTTCCGATCAACCTGTCAAATTTCAGCCCATTCCGACACTGCCGCTATAAATGATAAAATTGCTCCTGGCGCGACTTTTGCTTCCGATCAACTTGTCAAATTTCAGCCCATTCCGACACAGTCGCGATAAATGACGAAATTGCCCCTGGCGCAACTTTGGTTTAAGATCAACCTGTCAAATTTCATCCCATTCCTACACCGTCGCGAAAAATTACGAAATTGCCCCTGGCACGATTTTTGTTTCCGATCAGCCTGTCAAATTTCAGCCCATTTCGACACTGCCGCTATGAATGACGAAACTGCGTGAGGCGCAACTTTGACTAAGATCAACATGTCAAATTTCAGCACATTCTGACACTGTCGCGAAAAATGACGAAATTGCCCCTGGCGCGACTTTTGTTTCCGATCAACCTGTTAAATTTCAGACCATTCCGACACCGTCGCGATAAATGACGAAATTGCCCCTGGCGCGACTTTTGTTTCCGATCAACCTGTTAAATTTCAGACCATTCCGACACCGTCGCGATAAATGACGAAATTGCCCCTGGCGCCACTTTTGTTTTCGATCAACCTGTCAAATTTCAGCCCATTCTGACATCGTCTTTATAAATGACGAAATTGCCACTGGCGCGATTTTCGTTTTCGATCAATCTATCAAATTTCAGCCCATTCTGACACCGTCGCGACAAATGACGAAATTGCCCCAGGCACGACTTTTGTTTAAGATCAACCTGTTAAATTTCATCCCATTCCTACATCGTCACGAAAAATGACGAAATTGGAGCAAGATTTTTATTTTCGATCAACCTGTCAAATTTCAGCCCATTCCGACACCATCGCTATAAATGATAAAATTACACCTGGCGCGACCTTTCTTTCCGATCAACCTGTCAAATTTCAAATCATTCCGACACAGTAGCGATAAACGATGAAATTGCCACTGGCGTGGTTTTCGTTTTCGATCAACCAGTCAAATTTCAGACCACTCCGACATCGTCGCGAGAAATGACGAAATTGCTCTAGGCGCAACTTTGTTTAAGATCAACCTGTCAACTTTCAGCCCATTCCAACGCCGTCGCAATAAACGACGAAATTGCCCCTGGCGCGATTTTCATTTCCGATCAACCTATCAAATATCAGCCCATTTCGACAGAGTCGCGACAAATGACGAAATTGTCCATGGCTCGACTTATCTTTAAGATCAACCTGTCAAACTTTCGCCCATTCCGACACCGTCGCGAAAAATGACGAAATTGCATCTGGCACCATTTTTGTTTTCGATCAACCAGTCAAATTTCAACCCATTCCGACACCGTCGCGTTAAATGATGAAATTGCCGCTGGCGCGATTTTCGTTTCCGATCAACCTGTCAAATTTCAGCCCATTCCGACACAGTCGCTATAAATGACGAAATTGTCCCTAGCTCGACTTTTGTTTCCGGTCAACCTGTCAAATTTCAGCCCATTTCGACACCGTCACGACAAATGACGAAATTACCCCGGCCGAGACTCTTGTTTACGATCAACCTGTCAAATTTTAGCCCATTCCTACACCGTCGCGAAAAATGACGAAATTGCCCCAGGCACGATTTTTGTTTTCGATCAACCAGTCAAATTCAGCCCATTCCTACACCGTCACGAAAAATGACGAAATTGCCCCTCGTACGATTTTTGTTTTCGATCAACCAGTCAAATTTCAACCCATTCCGACACCGTCGCGATAAATGACGAAATTGCCCCAGGCACGACTTTTGTTTAAGATCAACCTATCAAATTTCAGCCCATTCCTACACCGTCGCGAAAAGAGACGAAATTGCCCCTGGCACGATTTCTGTTTCCGATCAGCTTGTCAAATTTCAGCCCATTCCGACACCGCCGCTATAAATGACGAAATTGCCCTAGGCGCGACTTTTGTGTAAGAGCTACCTGTAGAATTTTAGCACATTCTGACACAGTCGCGATAAATGACGAAACTGCCCCCGGCGCGGTTTTCGTTAACGATCGACCAGTTAAATTTCAGCCCATTCCGACAACGTCGCGATAAATGACGAAATTGCCCCAGGGCGATTTTCGTTTCCGATCAACCTATCAAATATCAACCCATTCAGACGTCGTCGCGACAAATGACGAAATTGCCCCTGGCGCTACTTTTGTTTAAGATCAACCTGTCAAATTTCAGCCCATTTCGACACCGTCGCGAAAAATGACGAAATTGCCCCCGGCACGATTTTTGTTTCCGATCAACCAATCAAATTTCAGCCCGTTTCGACACCGTCACGGTAAATGACGAAATTGCCCCCAGCGCGATTTTCGTTTCCGATCAACCTTTCAAATTTCATCCCATTCCGACACCTCAGCCATAGATGACGAAATTGCCCCTGGCACTACTTTTGTTTCTGATCAACTAGTCAAATTTCAGGCCATTCCGACTCCATCGTGATAAATGACGAAATTGCCCCCGCACAATTTCTTTTACCGATCAACCAGTTAAATTTCAGCCCATTCCGACAACGTCGCGATAAATGACGAAATTGCCCCTGGCGCGATTTTCGTTTCTGATCAACCTGTCAAATATCAGCCCATTCCGACATCGTCGCGACAAATGACGAAATTGCCCCTGGCGCTACTTTTGTTTAAGATCAACCTGTCAAATTTCAGCCCATTCCGACACCTTCTTGAAAAATGACGAAATTGGAGCAAGATTTTTATTTCTGATCAACCTGTCAAATTTCAGCCCATTCCGACACTGCCGCTATAAATGATAAAATTGCTCCTGGCGCGACTTTTGCTTCCGATCAACCTGTCAAATTTCAGCCCATTCCGACACAGTCGCGATAAATGACGAAATTGCCCCTGGCGCAACTTTTGTTTAAGATCAACCTTTCAAATTTCAACCCATTCCTACACCGTCGTGAAAAATTACGAAATTGCCCCTGGCACGATTTTTGTTTCCGATCAGCCTGTCAAATTTCAGCCCATTCCGACACTGCCGCTATGAATGACGAAACTGCGCGAGGCGCAACTTTGACTATGATCAACCTGTCAAATTTCAGCACATTCTGACACCGTCGTAAAAAATGACGAAATTGCCCCTGGCGCGACTTTTGTTTCCGATCAACCTGTTAAATTTCAGACCATTCCGACACCGTCGCGATAACTGACGAAATTGCCCCTGGTGCCACTTTTGTTTCCGATCAACCTGTCAAATTTCAGCCCATTCTGACACCGTCTTGATAAACGACGAAATTGCCCCTGGCGTGGTTATCGTTTCCGATCAATCTGTCGAATTTCAGCCCATTCTGACACCGTCGCGACAAATGATGAAATTGCCCCAGGCGTGACTTTTGTTTAAGATCAACCTGTTAAATTTCATCCCATTCCTACATCGTCACGAAAAATGACGAAATTGGAGCAAGATTTTTGTTTTCGATCAACCTGTCAAATTTTAGCCCATTCCGACATCGTCGCGACAAATGACGAAATTGCCCTTGGCGCTAATTTTGTTTAAGATCAACCTGTCAAATTTCAGCCCATTCCGACACCGTCATGAAAAATGACGAAATTGGAGCAAGATTTTTGTTTCCGATCAAGCGACAAATTTCAGCCCATTCCAACACTGCCGCTATAAATGATAAAATTGCTCCTGGCGCGACTTTTGCTTCCGATCAACCTGTCAAATTTCAGCCCATTCCGACACAGTCGCGAAAAATGACGAAATTGCCCCTGGCGCAACTTTTGTTTAAGATCAACCTGTCAAATTTCAACCCATTCCTACACCGTCGCGAAAAATTACGAAATTGCCCCTGGCACGATTTTTGTTTCCGATCAGCCTGTCAAATTTCAGCCCATTTCGACACTGCCGCTATGAATGACGAAACTGCGCGAGGCGCAACTTTGACTAAGATCAACCTGTCAAATTTCAGCACATTCTGACACCGTCGCGAAAAATGACGAAATTGCCCCTGGCGCGACTTTTGTTTCCGATCAACCTGTTAAATTTCAGACCATTCCGACACCGTCGCGATAAATGACGAAATTACCCCTGGCGCCACTTTTGTTTCCGATCAACCTGTCAAATTCCAGCCCATTCTGACACCTCTTTATAAATGACGAAATTGCAACTGGGGCGGTTTTCGTTTCCGATCAATCTGTCAAATTTCAGCCCATTCTGACACCGTCGCGAAAAATGACGAAATTGCCCCAGGCGCCACTTTTGTTTAAGATCAACCTGTTAAATTTCATTCCATTCCTACATCGTCACGAAAAATGACGAAATTGGAGCAAGATTTTTGTTTTCGATCAACCTGTCAAATTTCAGCCCATTCCGACACCGTCGCTATAAATGATAAAATTACACCTGGCGCGACCTTTCTTTCCGATCAACGTGTCAAATTTCAGACCATTCCGACACAGTCACGAAAAATGACGAAATTGCCCCTGGGGTGGTTTTCGTTTTCGATCAACCAGTCAAATTTCAGACCACTCCGACATCGTCGCAAGAAATGACGAAATTGCTCCAGGCGCAACTTTGTTTAAGATCAACCTGTCAAATTTCAGCCCATTCCAATGCCGTCGCGATAAACGACGAAATTGCCCCTGGCGCGATTTTCATTTCCGATCAACCTATCAAATATCAGCGCATTTCGACACCGTCGCGACAAATGACGAAATTGTCCCTGACGCGACTTATCTTTAAGATCAACCTGTCAAATTTCCGCCCATTCCGACACCGTCGCGAAAAATGACGAAATTGCATCTGGCACGATTTTTGTTTCCGATCAACCAGTCAAATTTCAACCCATTACAACACCGTCGCATTAAATGATGAAATTGTCCCTGGCGCGATTTTCGTTTCCGATCAACCTGTCAAATTTCAGCCCATTCCGACACAGCCGCTATAAATGACGAAATTGCCCCTAGCGCGACTTTTGTTTCCGGTCAACCTGTCAAATTTCAGCCCATTTCGACACCGTCGCGACAAATGACGAAATTAACCCAGGCGAGACTTTTGTTTACGATCAACCTGTCAAATTTCAGCCCATTCCTACACCGTCGCGAAAAATGACGAAATTGCCCCAAGCACGATTTTTGTTTTCGATCAACCAGTCAAATTTCAGCCCATTCCGACTCCGTTGCGATAAATGACGAAATTGCCCCAGGCGCGACTTTTGTTAAAGATCAACCTGTCAAATTTCAGCCCATTCCTACACCGTCACGAAAAATGACGAAATTGCCCCTGGCACGATTTTTGTTTCCGATCAACCAGTCAAATTTCAACCCATTCCGACACCATCGCGATAAATGACGAAATTGCCCCAGGCGCGACTTTTGTTTAAGATCAACCTATCAAATTTCAGCCCATTCCTACACCGTCGCGAAATGAGACGAAATTTCCCCTGACGATTTTTATTTCCGATCAGCCTGTCAAA
The DNA here is from genome assembly GCF_002742605.1 of Olea europaea var. sylvestris. Classification (NCBI taxonomy): domain Eukaryota; kingdom Viridiplantae; phylum Streptophyta; class Magnoliopsida; order Lamiales; family Oleaceae; genus Olea; species Olea europaea. Next base: position 24,759 of record NW_019253141.1, read on the forward strand.
TTTCAGCCCATTCCGTCACCGCCGCTATAAATGACGAAATTGCCCCAGGCACAACTTTTGTTTAAGATCTACCTGTAGAATTTTAGCATATTCTGACACAGTCGCGATAAATGACGAAATTGCCCCCGGAGCGATTGTCGTTAACGATCGACCAGTTAAATTTCAGCCCATTCCGACAACGTCGCGATAAATGACGAAATTGCCCCTGGCGCGATTTTCGTTTCCGATCAACCTATCAAATATCAACCCATTCCGACGTCGTCGCGACAAATGACGAAATTGCCCCTGGCGCTACTTTTGTTTAAGATCAACCTGTCAAATTTCAGCCCATTTCGACGCCGTCGCGAAAAATGATGAAATTGCCCCCGGCACGATTTTTGTTTCCGATCAACCAGTCAAATTTCAGCCCGTTCCGACACCGTCACGATAAATGACGAAATTGCCTCCGGCGCGATTTTCGTTTCCGATCAACCTTTCAAATTTCAGCCCATTCCGACACCTCAGCCATATATGACGAAATTGCCCCTGGCACTACTTTTGTCTCTGATCAACTAGTCAAATTTCAAGCCATTCCGACTCCGTCATGATAAATGACGACATTGCCCCCGGCGCGATTTTTTTTACCGATCAACCAGTTAAATTTTAGCCCACTCCGACAACGTCGCGATAAATGACGAAATTGCCCCTGGAGCGATTTTCGTTTCCGATCAACCTGTCAAATATCAGCCCATTCAGACATCGTCGCGACAAATGACGAAATTGCCCCTGGCGCTACTTTTGTTTAAGATCAACCTGTCAAATTTCAGCCCATTCCGACACCGTCATGAAAAATGATGAAATTGGTGCAAGATTTTGGTTTCCGATCAACCTGTAAAATTTCAGCCCATTTCGACACCATCGCGACAAATGACGAAATTGCCCCAGGCGAGACTTTTGTTTACGATCAACCTGTCAAATTTCAGCCCATTCCTACACCGTCGCGAAAAATGACGAAATTGCCCTAGGCGCGACTTTTGTTTAAGATCAACCTGTCAAATTTCAGCCCGTCAAATTTCAGCCCATCCCGACACGTCGCTATAAAGTACGAAACTGCCCCAAGCGCAACTTTGACTAAGATCAACCTGTCAAATTTCAGCACATTCTGACACCGTCGCGAAAAATGACGAAATTGCCCCTGCGCGACTTTTGTTTTCAATCAACCTGTCAAATTTCAGCAAATTCCAACACCATCGCGATAAATGACGAAATTGCCCTTTGTGCGATTTTCGTTTCCGATCAACATGTCAAATATCAGCCCATTCCGACGCCGTCGCGACAACTGACGAAATTGCCCTCGGCGCAACTTTTGTTTGAGATCAACCTGTCAAATTTCCGCCCATTCCGACACCGTCGAGAAAGATGACGAAATTGCCCGAGCACGATTTTGGTTTCCGATCAACCAGTCAAATTTCACCCCATTCAGACTCCATCGCGATAATTGACGAAATTGCCCCCGGCGCGGTTTTCGTTACCGATCAACCAGTTAAATTTTAGCCCATTCCGATCGCCATAATTGACGAAATTACCCCTGGCGCGGTTTTGGTTTCCGATCAACCTGTCAAATATCAGTCCATTTCGACGCCGTCGAGACAAATGACGAAATTGCCCTTGGCGCTACTTTTGTTTAAGATCAACCTTTCAAATTTCCGCCAATCCGACACCGTCGCGAAAAATGACGAAATTGCCCTGGCACGAATTTTGTTTCCGATCAATCAGTCCAATTTTAGCCCATTCCGACACCATCACGATAAATGACGAAATTGCCCCCGGCGTGATTTTCGTTTCCGATCAACCTGTCAAATTTCATCCCATTCCGACACCTCAGCTATAAATGACGAAATTGCCCCTGGCACTACTTTTGTTTTCGATCAACCTGTCAAATTTCAGCCCATTCCGACACCGTCGCGATAATTGACGAAATTGACCCGGGCGCGATTGTCGTTTCCGATCAATTTGTCAAATTTCAGCCCATTCCGACACCGTCGCGATAAATGACGAAATTGCCCCAGGCGCGACTTTTGTTTGAGATCAACCTAGCAAATTTCAGCCCAGTTCTACACTGTCGCGAAAAATGACGAAATTCTCCCTGGCGCAATTTTCGTTTCCGATCAACCTGTGAAATTTCAGCCCATTCCAACACCGTCGCATCGTGATAAATGACGAAATTGCCCCAGGCGCGACTTTTGTTTAAGATCAACCTGTAAAATTTCAGCACATTCCTACACCGTCGCGAAAAGTGACGAAATTGCCCCTGGTACGATTTTTGTTTCCGATCAGCCTGTCAAATTTCAGCCCATTTCGACACCGCCGCTATAAATGACGAAACTGCCCCAGGCGCAACTTTGACTAAGATCAACCTGTCAAATTTTCGTCCATTCCGACACTGTCGCGAAAAATGACGAAATTGCCCCTGGCACGATTTTTGTTTCCGATCAACCATTCAAATTTCAACCCATTCCGACACCGTCGCGTTAAATGATGAAATTGCCCTTGGCGTGATTTTCGTTTCCGATCAACCTGTCAAATTTCAGCCCATTCCAACACAGCCGCTATAAATGACGAAATTGCCCCTGATGCGACTTTTGTTTTCGATCAACCTGTCAAATTTTAGCCCATTTCGACACCGTCACGATAAATGACGAAATTGCCCCTGGCGCGGTTTTCGGTTCCGATCAACCTGTCAAATTTCAGCCCATTTCTACACCGTGGCGACAAATGACGAAATTGCCCCAGGCGAGACTTTTGTTTACGATCAACCTGTCAAATTTCAGCCCATTACTACACTGTCGCGAAAAATGACGAAATTGCCCCTGGCACGATTTTTGTTTTCGATCAACTAGTCAAATTTCAACCCATTCCGACACCGTCGCGTTAAATGATGAAATTGCCCTTGGCGCGATTTTCGTTTCCGATCAACCTGTCAAATTTCAGCCCATTCCGACACAGCCGCTATAAATGACGAAATTGCCCCTGGCGCGACTTTTGTTTCCGATCAACATGTCGAATTTCAGCCAATTCCAACACCGTCGCGATAGATGACGAAATTGCCCCTGGCGTGGTTTTCGTTTCCGATCAACATGTCAAATATCAGCCCATTCCGACGCCGTCGAGACAACTGACGAAATTTTTCCTGGCGTGACTTTTGTTGAAGATCAACCTGTCAAATTTTCGCCCATTCCGACACCGTCGCGAAAAATGACGAAATTGCCCGGGCACGATTCTTGTTTCCGATCAGCCAGTCAAATTTCAGCCCATTCCGACTCTGTCGCGATAAATGACGAAATTGCCCCCGGCGTGGTTTTCGTTACCGATCAACCAGTTAAATTTCTGTCCATTCCGACGACGTCGTGATAAATGATGAAATTGCCCCTGGCGCGATTTTTGTTTCCGTTCAGCCTGTCAAATATCAGCCCATTCCGACGTCGTCGCGACAAATGACGAAATTGCCCCTTGCGCTACTTTTGTTTAAGATCAACCTGTCAAATTTTCGCCCATTCCGACACCGTCGCGAAAAATGACGAAATTACCACTGGCACGATTTTTGTTTCCGATCAACCAGTCAAATTTCAGCCTATTCCGACAACCTCACGATAAATGACGAAATTGCCCCCGGCGCGATTTTCGTTTCCGATCAACCTGTCAAATTTCAGCCCATTTCGACACCTCAGCTATAAATGACGAAATTGCCCCTGGCACTACTTTTGTTTCCCATCAACCTGTCAAATTTCAGCCCATTTCGACACCGTCGTGATAAATGACAAAATTGCCCCTGGCGCGGTTGTCGTTTTCGATCAATTTGTCAAATTTCAACCCATTCCGAAATCGTCGCGATAAATGACGAAATTGCCCCAGGCGCGATTTTTGTTTAAGATCAACCTGTCAAATTTCAGCCCATTCCTACACCATAGCGAAAAGTGGCGAAATTGCCCCTGGCACAATTTTTGTTTCCGATCAGCCTGTCAAATTTCTGCCCATTCCGACACCGATGCTATAACAGACGAAACTGTCCCAGGCGCAACTTTGATTAAGATCAACTTGTCAAATTTCAACACATTCTGACACCGTCGCGAAAAATGACGAAATTGCCCCTGGCGCGATTTTCGTTTCCGAACAACCTATCAAATATCAACCCATTCCGACGTCGTCGCGACAAATGACGAAATTGCCCCTGGCGCTACTTTTGTTTAAGATCAACCTGTCAAATTTCAGCCCATTTCGACGCTGTCGCGAAAAATGACGAAATTGCCCCCGGCACGATTTTTGTTTCCGATCAACCAGTCAAATTTCAGCCCGTTCCGACACCGTCACGATAAATGACGAAATTGCCCCCGGCGCGATTTTCGTTTCCGATCAACCTTTCAAATTTCAGCCCATTCCGACACCTCAGCCATATATGACGAAATTGCCCCTGGCACTACTTTTGTTTCTGATCAACTAGTCAAATTTCAAGCCATTCCGACTCCGTCGTGATAAACGACGACATTGCCCCCGGCTCGATTTTTTTTACCGATCAACCAGTTAAATTTCAGCCCACTCCGACAACGTCGCGATAAATGACGAAATTGCCCCTGGAGCGATTTTCGTTTCCGATCAACCTGTCAAATATCAGCCCATTCAGACATCGTCGCGACAAATGACGAAATTGCCCCTGGCGCTACTTTTGTTTAAGATCAACCTGTCAAATTTCAGCCCATTCCGACACCGTCATGAAAAATGACGAAATTGGTGCAAGATTTTGGTTTCCGATCAACCTGTCAAATTTCAGCCCATTCCGACACTGTCGCTATAAATGATAAAATTGCTCCTGGCGCGACTTTTGTTTCCGATCAACCTGTCAAATTTCAGCCCATTCCGACACAGTCGCGATAAATGACGAAATTGCCCCTGGCGCAACTTTTGTTTAAGATCAACCTGTCAAATTTCAACCCATTCCTACACCGTGGCGAAAAATTACGAAATTGCCCCTGGCACGATTTTTGTTTCCGATCAGCCTATCAAATTTCAGCCCATTCTGACACTGCCGCTATGAATGACGAAACTGCGCGAGGCGTAACTTTGACTAAGATCAACCTGTCAAATTTCAGCACATTCTGAAACCGTTGCGAAAAATGACGAAATTGCCCCTGGTGCGACTTTTGTTTCCGATCAACCTGTTAAATTTCAGACCATTCCGACACCGTCGCGATAACTAACGAAATTGCCCCAGGTGCTACTTTTGTTTCCGATCAACTTGTCAAATTTCAGCCCATTCTGACACCGTCTTGATAAATGACGAAATTGCCCCTGGCGCGGTTATCGTTTCCGATCAATCTTTCAAATTTCAGCCCATTCTGACACCATCGCGACAAATGACGAAATTGCCCCAGTTGCGACTTTTGTTTAAGATCAACTTGTTAAATTTCATCCCATTCCTACATCGTCACGAAAAATGACGAAATTGGAGCAAGATTTTTGTTTTCGATCAACCTGTCAAATTTCAGCCCATTCCGACACCGTCGCTATAAATGATAAAATTGCACCTGGCGCGACCTTTCTTTCCGATCAACCTGTCAAATTTCAGACCATTTCGACACAGTCGCGATAAATGACGAAATTGCCCCTGGCGTGGTTTTCGTTTTCGATCAACCAGTCAAATTTCAGTCCACTCCGACACCGTCGCGAGAAATGACGAAATTGCTCCAGGCGCAACTTTGTTTAAGATCAACCTGTCAAATTTCAGCCCATTCCAACGCCGTCGCGATAAACGACGAAATTGCCCCTGGCGCGATTTTCATTTCCGATCAACCTATCAAATATCAGCCCATTTCGACACCGTCGCGACAAATGACGAAATTGTCCCTGGTGCGACTTATCTTTAAGATCAACCTGTCAAATTTTCGCTCATTCCGACACCGTCGCGAAAAATGACGAAATTGCATCTGGCACGATTTTTGTTCCGATCAACCAATCAAATTTCAACCCATTCCGACACCGTCGCGTTAAATGATGAAATTTTCCCTGGCGCGATTTTCGTTTCCGATCAACCTGTCAAATTTCAGCCCATTCCGACACAGCCGCTATAAATGACGAAATTGCCCCTAGCGCGACTTTTGTTTCTGATCAACCTGTCAAATTTCAGCCAATTTCGACACCATCGCGACAAATGACGAAATTGCCTCAGGCGAGACTTTTGTTTACGATCAACCTGTCAAATTTCAGCCCATTCCTACACCGTCGTGAAAAATGACGAAATTGCCCTAGGCGCGACTTTTGTTTAAGATCAACCTGTCAAATTTCAGCCCGTCAAATTTCAGCCCATCCCGACACGTCGCTATAAAGGACGAAACTGCCCCAGGCACAACTTTGACTAAGATCAACCTGTCAAATTTCAGCACATTCTGACACCGTCGCGAAAAATGACGAAATTGCCCCTGGCGCGACTTTTGTTTTCGATCAACCTGTCAAATTTCTACCAATTCCAACACCATCGCGATAAATGACGAAATTGCCCTTTGTACGATTTTCGTTTCCGATCAACATGTCTAATATCAGCCCATTCCGACGCCGTCGCGACAACTGACGAAATTGCCCTCGGCGCAACTTTTGTTTAAGATCAACCTGTCAAATTTCCGCCCATTCCGACACCGTCGAGAAAGATGATGAAATTGCCCGAGCACGATTTTGGTTTCCGATCAACCAGTCAAATTTCACCCCATTCAGACTCCATCGCGATAATTGACGAAATTGCCCCCGGCGCGGTTTTCGTTACCGATCAACCAGTTAAATTTTAGCCCATTCCGATCGCCATAATTGACGAAATTACCCCTGGCGCGGTTTTGGTTTCCGATCAACCTGTCAAATATCAGTCCATTTCGACGCCGTCGAGACAAATGACGAAATTGCCCTTGGCGCTACTTTTGTTTAAGATCAACCTTTCAAATTTCCGCCAATCCGACACCGTCGCGAAAAATGACGAAATTGCCCTGGCACGAATTTTGTTTCCGATCAATCAGTCCAATTTCAGCCCATTCCGACACCATCACGATAAATGACGAAATTGCCCCCGGCGCGATTTTCGTTTCCGATCAACCTGTCAAATTTCATCCCATTCCGACACCTCAGCTATAAATGACGAAATTGCCCCTGGCACTACTTTTGTTTTCGATCAACCTGTCAAATTTCAGCCCATTCCGACACCGTCGCGATAATTGACGAAATTGACCCGGGCGCGATTGTCGTTTCCGATCAATTTGTCAAATTTCAGCCCATTCCGACACCGTCGCGATAAATGACGAAATTGCCCCAGGCGCGACTTTTGTTTGAGATCAACCTAGCAAATTTCAGCCCAGTTCTACACTGTCGCGAAAAATGACGAAATTCTCCCTGGCGCAATTTTCGTTTCCGATCAACCTGTGAAATTTCAGCCCATTCCAACACCGTCGCATCGTGATAAATGACGAAATTGCCCCAGGCGCGACTTTTGTTTAAGATCAACCTGTAAAATTTCAGCACATTCCTACACCGTCGCGAAAAGTGACGAAATTGCCCCTGGTACGATTTTTGTTTCCGATCAACCTGTCAAATTTCAGCCCATTTCGACACCGCCGCTATAAATGACGAAACTGCCCCAGGCGCAACTTTGACTAAGATCAACCTGTCAAATTTCCGTCCATTCCGACACTGTCGCGAAAAATGACGAAATTGCCCCTGGCACGATTTTTGTTTCCGATCAACCATTCAAATTTCAACCCATTCCGACACCGTCGCGTTAAATGATGAAATTGCCCTTGGCGTGATTTTCGTTTCCGATCAACCTGTCAAATTTCAGCCCATTCCAACACAGCCGCTATAAATGACGAAATTGCCCCTGGTGCGACTTTTGTTTTCGATCAACCTGTCAAATTTTAGCCCATTCCGACACCGTCACGATAAATGACGAAATTGCCCCTGGCGCGGTTTTCGTTTCCGATCAACCTGTCAAATTTCAGCCCATTTCTACACCGTGCCGACAAATGACGAAATTGCCCCAGGCGAGACTTTTGTTTACGATCAACCTGTCAAATTTCAGCCCATTACTACACTGTCGCGAAAAATGACGAAATTGCCCCTGGCACGATTTTTGTTTTCGATCAACTAGTCAAATTTCAACCCATTCCGACACCGTCGCGTTAAATGATGAAATTGCCCTTGGCGCGATTTTCGTTTCCGATCAACCTGTCAAATTTCAGCCCATTCCGACACCGTCGCGATAAATGACGAAATTGCCCCTGGCGCGACTTTTGTTTTCGATCAACATGTCGAATTTCAGCCAATTCCAACACCGTCGCGATAGATGACGAAATTGCCCCTGGCGCGGTTTTCGTTTCCGATCAACATGTCAAATATCAGCCCATTCCGACGCCGTCGAGACAACTGACGAAATTTTTCCTGGCGTGACTTTTGTTGAAGATCAACCTGTCAAATTTTCGCCCATTCCGACAACGTCGCGAAAAATGACGAAATTGCCCGGGCACGATTTTTGTTTCCGATCAGCCAGTCAAATTTCAGCCCATTCCGACTCTGTCGCGATAAATGACGAAATTGCCCCCGGCGTGGTTTTCGTTACCGATCAACCAGTTAAATTTCTGCCCATTCCGACGACGTCGTGATAAATGATGAAATTGCCCCTGGCGCGATTTTTGTTTCCGTTCAGCCTGTCAAATATCAGCCCATTCCGACGTCGTCGCGACAAATGACGAAATTGCCCCTTGCGCTACTTTTGTTTAAGATCAACCTGTCAAATTTTCGCCCATTCCGACACCGTCGCGAAAAATGATGAAATTACCACCGGCACGTTTTTTGTTTCCGATCAACCAGTCAAATTTCAGCCTATTCCGACAACCTCACGATAAATGACGAAATTGCCCCCGGCGCGATTTTCGTTTCCGATCAACCTGTCAAATTTCAGCCCATTTCGACACCTCAGCTATAAATGACGAAATTGCCCCTGGCACTACTTTTGTTTCCCATCAACCTGTCAAATTTCAGCCCATTTCGACACCGTCGTGATAAATGACAAAATTGCCCCTGGCGCGGTTGTCGTTTTCGATCAATTTGTCAAATTTCAACCCATTCCGAAATCGTCGCGATAAATGACGAAATTGCCCCAGGCGCGACTTTTGTTTAAGATCAACCTGTCAAATTTCAGCCCATTCCTACACCGTCGCGAGAAATGACGAAATTGCCCCTGGCGCAGTTGTCGTTTCCGATCAATCTGTCAAATTTCAGCCCGTTCCGACACCGTCGCGATAAATGACGAAATTGCCCCAGGCGCAACTTTTGTTTAAGATCTACCTGTCAAATTTCAGCCCAGTCCTACACTGTCGCGAAAAATGACGAAATTGTCCCTGGCGCAATTTTCGTTTCCGATCAACCTTTCAAATTTCAGCCCATTCCGACACCGTCGTGATAAATGACGAAATTGCCCCTGCGCGACTTTTGTTTAAGATCAACCTGTCAAATTTCAGCCCATTCCTACACCGTCGCGAAAAGTGACGAAATTGCCCCTGGCACGATTTTTGTTTCCGATAAGCCTGTCAAATTTCAACCCATTCCGACACCGCATCTATAAATGACGAAACTGCCCCAGGCGCAACTTTGACTAAGATCAACTTGTCAAATTTCAGCACATTCTGACACCGACGCGAAAAATGACGAAAATGCCCCTGGCGCGACTTTTTTTTCCTATCAACCTGTCAAATTTCAGCCAATTCCAACACCGTCGCGATAAATGATGAAATTGGCCCTGGCGTGGTTTTCGTTTTCGATCAACCTGTCAAATATCAGCCCATTCCGACGACGTCGCGACAACTGACAAAATTGCCCCTGGCGCGACTTTTGTTTAAGCTCAACCTGTCAAATTTCCGCCCATTCCGACAACGTCGCGAAAAATGACAAAATTGCCCGGGCACGATTTTTGTTTCCGATCAACCAGTCAAATTTCAGCCCATTCCGACTCCGTCGCGATAAATGACGAAATTGCCCCCGGCGCGATTTTCGTTACCGATCACCTAGTTAAATTTCAGCCCACTCCAACAACGTCGCGATAATTGGCGAAATCGCCCCTAGCGCAATTTTCGTTTCCGATCAACCAGTCAAATATCAGCCCATTCCGATGTCGTCGCGACATATGACGAAATTGCCCCTGGCGCTACTTTTGTTTAAGATCAACCTGTCAAATTTCCGCCCATTTGGACACCATCGCTAAAATGACGAAATTGCCCCAGGCACGATTTTTGTTTCCAATCAACCGGTCAAATTTCACCCCATTCCGACACTGTCACGATAAATGACGAAATTGCCCACGACGCGATTTTCGTTTCCGATCAACCTGTCAAATTTCAGCCCATTCCGACACCTCAGATATAAATGATGAAATTGCCCTTGGCACTACTTTTGTTTTCGATCTCCCAGTCAAGTTTCAGCCCATTCCGACTCCGTCGCGATAAATGACGAAATTGCCCCTGGCGCGGTTTTCGTTACCGATCAACCAGTTAAATTTCAGCCCATTCCGACAACGTCGCGATAAATGATGAAATTGCCCCCGGTGCGATTTTCGTTTCCGATCAACCTGTCAAATATCAGCCCATTCCGACGTCGTCGCGACAAATGACATAATTGCCCCTGGGGCTACTTTTGTTTAAGATCAACCTGTCAAATTTCATCCCATTTCGACACCGTCACGAAAAATGACGAAATTGGAGTAAGATTTTTGTCTTCGATCAACTAGTCAAATTTCAGCCCATTCCGACACCGTCGCGATAAATGACGAAATTACCCCTGGCGCGATTTTCGTTTCCGATCAACCTGTCAAATATCAGCCCATTCCGACGTCGTAGCAACAAATGACGAAATTGCCCCTGGCGCAACTTTTGTTTAAGATCAACCTGTCAAATTTCAGCCCATTCCTACACCGTCGCGAAAAATGACGAAATTGCCCCTAGCACGATTTTTGTTTCCGATCAGCCTGTCAAATTTCAGTCCATTCCGACACTGCCGCTATAAATGACGAAACTGCGCTAGGCTCAACTTTGACTAAGATCAACTTGTCAAATTTCAGCACATTCTGACACCGTCACGAAAAATGACGAAATTGCCCCTGGCGCGACTTTTGTTTCCGATCAACCTGTCAAATTCTAGCCAATTCCAACACCGTCGTAATAAATGATGAAATTGCCCCTGGCGTGGTTTTCGTTTTCGATCAACCTTCTAAATATCAGCCCATTCCGACGCCGTCGCGACAACTGACAAAATTGCCCCTGGCGCGACTTTTGTTTAAGATCAACCTCTCAAATTTCCGCCCATTCCGACATCGTCGCGAAAAATGACGAAATTGCCTGGGCACAATTTTTGTTTCCGATCAACCAGTCAAATTTCAGCCCATTCCGACTCCGTCGCGATAAATGATGAAATTGCCCCCGACGCGATTTTCGTTATCGATCAACCAGTTAAATTTCACCCATTTCGACAACGTCGCGATAAATGACGAAATTGCCCCTGGCGCGGTTTTCGTTTCCGATCAACCTGTAAAATATCAGCCCATTTCGACGTCGTCGAGACAAATGACGAAATTGCCCCTGGCGCTACTTTTGTTTAAGATCAACCTGTCAAATTTCCGCCCATTCTGACATCGTCGCGAAAAATGACGAAATTGCCCCTGGCACAATTTTTGTTTCCGATCAACCGATCAAATTTCAGCCCATTCCGACACCGTCACTATAAATGAAGAAATTGCCCCCGGCGCGATTTTTGTTTCCGATCAACCTGTCAAATTTCAGCCCATTCCGACACCTCAGCTATAAATGACGAAATTGCCCCTGGCACTACTTTTGTTTCTGATCAACCTATCAAATTTCAGCGCATTCCGATGCCGTCGCGATAAATGACGAAATTACCCCTGGCGCGGTTGTCGTTTCTGATCAATCTATCCAATTTCAGCCCGTTCCGACACCGTCGCGATAAATGACGAAATTGCCGCTGGCGCAACTTTTGTTTAAGATCGACCTGTCAAATTTTAGCCCATTCCTACACCGGCACGAAAAATGACGAAATTGTCCCCGTCGCAATTTTCGTTTCCGATCAACCTTTCAAATTTCAGCCCATTCCGACACCATCGCGATAAATGACGAAATTGCCCCTGGCGCGAATTTTGTTTAAGATCAACCTGTCAAATTTCAGCCCATTCCTACACCGTCGCGAAAAGTGACGAAATTACCCCTAGCACGATTTTTGTTTCCGATCAGCCGTTCAAATATCAGCCCATTCCGACACCGCCACTATAAATGACGAAACTGCCCCAGGCGCAACTTTAACTAAGATCAACCTATCAAATTTCAGCACATTATGACACCGTCGCGAAAAATGACGAAATTGCCCCTGGCGCGACTTTTTTTTCCGATCAACCTGTCAAATTTCAGCCAATTCCAACACCGTCGCGATAAAAAATGAAATTGCCCCTGGCGTGATTTTCGTTTTCGATCAACCTGTCAAATATCAGCCCATTCCGATGACGTCGCGACAACTGACAAAATTGCCCCTGGCGCGACTTTTATTTAAGATAAACCTGTCAAATTTCCGCCCATTCCGACATCGTCGCGAAAAATGACGAAATTGCCCGGGCACGAATTTTGTTTTCGATCAACCAGTCAAATTTTAGCCCATTCCGACTCCGTCGCGATAAATGACGAAATTGCCCCGGGCGCGGTTTTCGTTACCGATCAACTAGTTAAATTTCAGCCCACTCCGACAACGTCGCGATAAATGGCGAAATCGCCCCTAGCGCGGTTTTCGTTTCCTATCAACCTGTCAAATATCAGCCCATTCCGATGTCGTCGCGACAAATGACGAAATTGCCCCTGGCGCTACTTTTGTTTAAGATCAACCTGTCAAATTTTCGCCCATTTCGACACCATCGCGAAAAATGACGAAATTGCCTCAGGCACGATTTTTGTTTCCGATCAACCGGTCAAATTTCAGCCCATTCCGACACTGTCACGATAAATGACGAAATTGCCCCCGGCGCGATTTTCGTTTCCGATCAACCTGTCAAATTTCAGCCCATTTTGACACCTCAGATATAAATGACGAAATTGCCCCTGGCACTACTTTTGTTTTCGATCAACCAGTCAAGTTTCAGCCCATTCCGACTTCGTCGCGATAAATGACGAAATTGCCCCCGGCGCGATTTTCGTTACCGATCAACCAGTTAAATTTCAGCCCATTCCGACAACGTCGCGATAAATGATGAAATTGCCCCTGGCACTATTTTCGTTTCCGATCAACCTGTCAAATATCAGCCCATTCCGACGTCGTCGCGACAAATGACAAAATTGGCCCTGGGGCTACTTTTGTTTAAGATCAACCTGTCAAATTTCATCCCATTTCAACACCGTCACGAAAAATGATGAAATTGGAGCAAGATTTTTGTTTTCGATCAACCAGTCAAATTTCAGCCCATTCCGACACCGTCGCGATAATTGACGAAATTGCCCCTGGCGCGATTTTCATTTCCGATCAACCTGTCAAATATCAGCCCATTCCGACGTCGTAGCAACAAATGACGAAATTGCCCCTGGCGCTACTTTTGTTTAAGATCAACCTGTCAAATTTCAGCCCATTCCTACACCGTCGCGAAAAATTACGAAATTGCCCCTAGCACGATTTTTGTTTCCGATCAGCCTGTCAAATTTCTGTCCATTCCGACACTGCCGCTATAAATGACGAAACTGCGCTAGGCTCAACTTTGACTAAGATCAACTTGTCAAATTTCAGCACATTCTGACACCGTCACGAAAAATGACGAAATTGCCCCTGGCGCGACTTTTGTTTCCGATCAACCTGTCAAATTCTAGCCAATTCCAACACCGTCGTAATAAATGATGAAATTGCCCCTGGCGTGGTTTTCGTTTTCGATCAACCTTCTAAATATCAGCCCATTCCGACGCCGTCGCGACAACTGACAAAATTGCCCCTGGCGCGACTTTTGTTTAAGATCAACCTCTCAAATTTCCGCCCATTCCGACATCGTCGCGAAAAATGACGAAATTGCCTGGGCACAATTTTTGTTTCCGATCAACCAGTCAAATTTCAGCCCATTCCGACTCCGTCGCGATAAATGATGAAATTGCCCCCGACGCGATTTTCGTTATCGATCAACCAGTTAAATTTCACCCATTTCGACAACGTCGCGATAAATGACGAAATTGCCCCTGGCGCGGTTTTCGTTTCCGATCAACCTGTAAAATATCAGCCCATTTCGACGTCGTCGAGACAAATGACGAAATTGCCCCTGGCGCTACTTTTGTTTAAGATCAACCTGTCAAATTTCCGCCCATTTCGACACCATCGCGAAAAATGACGAAATTGCCCCAGGCACGATTTTTGTTTCCGATCAACCGGTATAATTTCAGCCCATTCCGACACTGTCACGATAAATGACGAAATTCCCCCCGGCGCGATTTTCGTTTCCGATCAACCTGTCAAATTTCAGCCCATTCCGACACCTCAGCTATAAATGACGAAATTGCCCCTGGCACTACTTTTGTTTTCGATCAACCAGTCAAATTTCAGCACATTCCGACTCCGTCGCGATAAATGATGAAATTGCCCCCGGCGCGGTTTTCGTTACCGATCAACCAGTTAAATTTCAGTCCATTCCGACAACGTCGCGATAAATGAAGAAATTGCCCCTACCGTGATTTTCGTTTCCGATCAACCTGTCAAATATCAGCCCATTCCGACATCGTCGCGACAAATGACGAAATTGCCCCTGGGGCTACTTTTGTTTCAGATCAACCTGTCAAATTTCAACCCATTCCGACACCGTCACGAAAAATGACGAAGTTGGAGCAAGATTTTTGTTTTCGATCAACCAGTCAAATTTCAGCCCATTCCGACACCGTCGCGATAAATGACGAAATTGCCCTTGGCGCGGTTTTCGTTTCCGATCAACCTGTCAAATATCAGCCCATTCCGACGTCGTAGCGAGAAATGATGAAATTGCCCCTGGCGCAACTTTTGTTTAAGATCAACCTGTCAAATTTCAGCCCATTCCTACACCGTCGCGAAAAATGAATAAAATTTTCCCTAGCACGATTTTTGTTTCCGATCCGCCTGTCAAATTTCAGCCCATTTCGACACTGCCGCTATAAATGAAGAAACTGCGCTAGGCGCAACTTTGACTAAGATCAACTTGTCAAATTTCAGCAAATTCTGACACCGTCGCGAAAAATGACGAAATTGCCCCTGGCGCGACTTTTGTTTCAGATCAACCTGTCAAATTTCAGCCAATTCCAACAGCGTCGCGATAAATGATGAAATTGCCCTTGGCGCGATTTTCGTTTCCGATCAACCTGTCAAATATCAGCCCATTTTGACGCCATCGCGACAACTGACGAAATTGCCCCTGGCGCGACTTTTGTTTAAGATCAACCTGTCAAATTTCCGCTCATTTCGACACCGTCGCGAAAAATGACGAAATTGCCCCTAGCGCGGTTTTCGTTTTTTGCCAACCTGTCAAAGTTCAGCCCATTCTGACACCGCCACGAAAAATGAAGAAATTGCCCCTGGCGCGACTTTTGTTTCCGATCAACCTGTGAAATTTCAGATCGTTCCGATACCGTCACGATAAATGACGAAACTGCCGCTGACGCGATTTTCGTTTTCGATCAACCTGTCAAATTTCTGACCATTCTGACATCGTCGTAAAAATGACGAAATTGCCCCAGGCGCGACTTTTGTTTAAGATCAACCTGTCAAATTTTAGCCCATTCCTATACCGTAGCGAAAAATGACAAAACTGCCCCTGGCACGAGTTTTGTTTCCGACCAACCTGTCAAATTTCAGCCCATTCCGACACCGTCGCTATAAATGATGAAATTGCCCTTGGCGTGACTTTTGTTTCCGATCAACCTGTCAAATTTCAGCCCATTCCGACACAGTCGCGAGAAATAATGAAATTGCCCCTGGCGCAGTATTCGGTTCTGATCGACCTGCCAAATTTTAGCCCATTTTGATACCGTCGTGAAAATTGACGAAATTGCCACTGGCGCGACTTTTGTTTACGATCAACCTGTTAAATTTCAGCCCATTCTGACACCGTCGTAATAAATGACGATATTGCCCCTGGCACGATTTTCGTTTCCGATCAACCTGTCAAATATCAGCCCATTCCGACTCCGTCGCGACAAATGACGAAATTGCCCCTGGCACGACTTTTGTTTAAGATCAACCTTTCAAATTTCCGTATATTCCGACACCGTCGAGAAAAACGACGAAATTACCCCCGGCACGATTTTTGTTTCCGATCAACCAGTCAAATTTCAGTCCATTCCGGCACCGTCGCGATAAATGACGAAATTGCCCCTGGCGCAGTTTGCGTTTCCGATCAACCTGTCAAATTTCAGCCCATTCCGACACCGTCGCGACAAAGGACGAAATTGCCCCAGGCGCGACTTTTGTTTAAGATCAACCTGTCCAATTTAAGCCCATTCCTACACCGTCGCGAAAAATGACGAAATTGCCCCTGGCACGACTTTTGTTTCCGATCAACCTATCAAATTTAAGCCCATTCTGTCACCGCTGCTATAAATGACGAAATTGCCCCTGGCGCGACTTTTGATTCCGACCAACTTAACAAATTTCAACCCATTCCGACCCAGTCACGATAAGTGACGAAATTGCCCCTGGCACGATTTGCGTTTCCGATCTACCTGTCAAATTTCCGCCCATTCCGACACCGTCGAGAAAAATGACTAAATTACCCCGGCACGATTTTGTTTCCGATCAACCAGTCAAATTTCAACCCATTCCGACACCGTCGCGTTAAATGATGAAATTGCCCCTGGCGCGATTTTCGTTTCCGATCAACCTGTCAAATTTCTGGCCATTCCGACACAGCCGCTATAAATGATGAAATTGCCCCTGGCTCGACTTTTGTTTACGATCAACCTGTCAAATTTCAGCCCATTCCGATACCGTCACGATAAATCATGAAATTGCCCCTGGCGCGATTTTCGTTTCGATCAACTTGTCAAATTTCAGCCCATTCCGACACCGTCGCGACAAATGACGAAATAGCCCAGGTGAGACTTTTGTTTACGATCAACCTGTCAATTTTCAGCCCATTCCAACACCGTCGCGAAAAATGACGAAATTGCCCCTGGCACGATTTTTATTTTCTATCAACCAGTCAAATTTCAGCCCATTTCGACCCCGTCGTGACAAATGACGAAATTTTCCAGGCTAGACTTTTGTTTACGATCAACCTATCAAATTTCAGCCCATTCCTACACCGTCACGAAAAATGACGAAATTGCCCCTTGCACGATTTTTGCTTCCGATCAGCCTGTCAAATTTTAGCCCATCCGGACACGTCGCTATAAATGACGAAACTGCCAAGGTGCAACTTTGACAAAGATCAACCTGTCAAATTTTAGCACATTCTGACACCGTCGCGAAAAATGACGAAATTGCCCCTGGCGCGACTTTTGTTTCCGATCAACCTGTCAAATTTCAGCCAATTCCAACACCGTCGTGAAAAATGACGAAATTACCCCGGCACGATTTTTGTTTCCGATCAACCAGTCAAATTTCAGCCCGTTTCGACACCGTCACGATAAATGACGAAATTGCCCCCGGCGCGATTTTCGTTTCCGATCAACTTGTCAAATTTCAGCCCATTCCGACACCTCAACTATAAATGGCGAAATTGCCCCTGGCACTACTTTTGTTTCCGATCAACTTGTCAAATTTCAGCCCATTTCGACACCGCCGCGATAAATGACGAAATTGCCCCTGGCGTGGTTGTCATTTCCGATCAATCTGTCAAATTTCAGCCCATTCCGACACCGTCGCGATAAATGTCGAAATTGCCCCAGGCGCGACTTTTGTTTAAGATCAACCTGTCAAATTTCAGCCCAGTCCTACACTGTCACGAAAAATGACGAAATTGTCCCTGGCGCAATTTTCGTTTCCGATCAACCTGTCAAATTTCAGCCCATTCCGACATGTTCGCTATAAATGACGAAATTGCCCCAGGCGCGACTTTTGTTTAAGATCAACCTATCAAATTTTAGCCCATTCATACACCATCGCGAAAAGTGACGAAATTGCCCCAGGCACGATTTTTGTTTCTGATCAGCCTGCCAAATTTCAGCCCATTCCGACACCGCCGCTATAAATGACGAAACTGCCCCAGGCGCAACTTTGACTAAGATCAACCTGTCAAATTTCAGTACATTCTGACACCGTCGCGACAAATGACGAAATTGCCCCTGGCACGACTTTTGTGTTAAGATCAACCTGTAAAAATTCCGCCCATTCCGACACCGTCGAGAAAAATGACGAAATTGCCCTCGGCACGATTTTTGTTTCCGATCAACCAGTCAAATTTCAGTCCATTCCGACACCGTCGCGATAAATGACGAAATTGCCCCTGGCGCGATTTGCGTTTCCGATCAAACTGTTAAATTTCAGCCCATTCCGACACCGTCGCGACAAAGGACGAAATTGCCCCAGGCGTGACTTTTGTATAAGATCAACCTGTCCAATTTAAGCCCATTCCTACACCGTCGCGAAAAATGACGAAATTGCCCCTGGCACGACTTTTGTTTCCGATCAACCTGTCAAATTTCTGCCCATTCCGTCACCGCCGCTATAAATGACGAAATTGCCCCTGGCGCGACTTTTGATTCCGATCGACTTGTCAAATTTCAACCCATTCCGACACAGTCACGATAAATGACGAAATTTCCCCTGGCACGATTTGCGTTTTCGATCAACCTGTCAAACTTCTGCCCATTCCGACACCGTCGAGAAAAATGACGAAATTGCCCCGGCACGATTTTTGTTTCCAATCAACCAGTCAAATTTCAACCCATTCCGACATCGTCGCGATAAATGACGAAATTGCCCCTGGCGCGGTTTGCGTTTTCGATC
>NW_019253142.1:0-1225 GCF_002742605.1 Olea europaea var. sylvestris
CAAATGAACGTTGCCAAAACTGATTAACGGCAACGTTCATTGAACGTTGCCAAAATTGATTAACGACAATGTTCACATGAACGTTGCCAAAACTGATTAACGGCAATGTTCATTGCACGTTGCTAAAACTAATAACAGCAATATTCTTTGAACCTTGCTGAAACTCTACAGCAACGCGCATTGTTCGTTACAAAAAAATAATAATAATAATAACAACGGTTTATGAACGTTGTAAAAGGGTGTTTTAGCAACATTCATTAAAAAAACGTTGTTAAATCTTAATTTAGTCAACTAATGGCAATATACACTTGCTGAAGGTTGCAATTGACCCTTTTTAGCAACATGTAATTGATGAATGTTGCCTTTTACATGATGCAAAAACCCTTTTTTCTTGTAGTGGAAGATTATAGTTTTGCTTTCAAATCTTGGAGAGCTCGATACCCTTCATGATGTTTAGCCGCTCCTGTTCAATTTATTTGCTGGTCCTATGTGTTTTCTATTAATGTAATAAACTCAAGTACTGGGTTTGATCATTTGTAAATTCATAGGATGTTATATGTGTTGGGAATTAACTTAAACATGCGCAGCAAAAATAAAAACAATTTCAATTCCCACCAGGATTCATTTTTGTATTTAGATAGGAGCTGTGATAAAAGTTATACATTTTCTTGAATTTGCAAAATCCTTTGCGTTATCTTTGTTCCAACAACTTTAATCTGTCTCCCACAAATGTCCAATTGTCCAGCCTCCAATGAATTCCGCACAGAGAATACATTGCAACTACCACTACCAGGGTTTCTCCTCTTGTACTAGCAAGAATTATGAAAACTGTATAGATTTAAAGTCCTAGCCATGTATTTATATAAACCCAAACGGGCTCGGCCTGGTCCTATCCAATATTTAATTAATCCATTTAATTAAATTCGGTCCGTGAATTAATTAATCCAATTAATTTATTCAACGATTGTTAAATTAATTAATTGACAAATTACAATCTTTCAATTCTCTTTTGTGTGTGAACCATCAAGTTCCCGATCACGATGCCTAACGACGTGAAATATTATTTTGATCTAATAAAAAACTGATAAATTAAAACACCCTTTTAATTTATCACCAATTCACACTCGCCGTCTTAGATTAACATCTAGTAATGTATCAGGGCAACACATGTCACGGGAAATATCACGTGGTATGACAAAACCAAACCTGTTCGTTTACCATGAAA
>NW_019253143.1:0-1225 GCF_002742605.1 Olea europaea var. sylvestris
CACGGTGTCCGTTTTGGGCCCATAAGTACTTTTTGGAAATGTAGCGACCCTTTTGGATTGAACTCACCACTTCGTTGTGGCGTCTGATGGATTTCGGCCATTTTTTGAAAGAATGAGCAGTTTTATGTTTGGAAGGCTTGGATAGTCGACGTACGAAGAATTGAGCGTAACTTTTGCACACGGTGTCCGTTTTGGGCCCATTAGTACTTTTCGGAAATGTAGCGACCCTTTTGGATTGAACTCACAACTTCGTCGTGTCGTCTGAGGGATTTCGGCCATTTTTTGAAAGAATGAGCAGTTTTATGTTTGGAAGGCTTGGATAGTCGACGTACGAAGAATTGAGCGTAACTTTTGCACACGGTGTCCGTTTTGGGCCCATAAGTAATTTTCGGAAATGTTGCGACCCTTTTGGATTGAACTCACCAATTCATCGTGGCGTCTGATGGATTTCGGCCATTTTTCCATAGAACGAACACTTCTATATTTGGAACGCTCGGATAGTCGGCGTACGAAGAATTGAGCGTAACTTTTGCACACGGTGTCCGTTTTGGGCCCATTAGTACTTTTCGGAAATGTAGCGACCCTTTTGGATTGAACTCACCACGTCGTCGTGGCGTCTGATGGATTTCGGCCATTTTTCCATAGAACGAGCACTTCTATATTTGGAACGCTCGGATAGTCGGCGTATGAAGAATTGAGCATAACTTTTGCACACGGTGTCAGTTTTGGGCCCATAAGTACTTTTGGGAAATGTAGCGACCCTTTTGGATTGGACTCACTACTTCGTCGTGACATCTGAGGGATTTCGGCCATTTTTCGAAAGAACTAGCACTTCTATATTTGGAACGCTCGGATAGTCGGCGTATGAAGAATTGAGCATAACTTTTGCACACGGTGTCAGTTTTGGGCCCATAAGTACTTTTGGGAAATGTAGCGACCCTTTTGGATTGAACTCACTACTTCGTCGTGACGTCTGAGGGATTTCGGCCATTTTTTGAAAGAATGAGCAGTTTTATGTTTGGAAGGCTTGGATAGTCGACGTACGAAGAATTGAGCGTAACTTTTGCACACGGTGTCCGTTTTGGGCCCATAAGTAATTTTCGGAAATGTAGCGACCCTTTTGGATTGAACTCACCAATTCGTCGTGGCGTCTGATGGATTTCGGCCATTTTTCCATAGAACGAACACTTCTATATTTGGAACGCTCGGATAGTCGGCGTACGAA
>NW_019253144.1:0-1225 GCF_002742605.1 Olea europaea var. sylvestris
GCAATTTTGTCATTTGTCGCGACGGTGTCGGAATGGGCCAAAATTTGGCAGGTTGATTGGAAACGGCCCGCGAAATTGGACTCAAGGCACAGACCCGGGATCACGGGATTTAAGCCAAATTCCTTCGTTTGGGCCTCCGAATAATTAATTTTCATATTAATTATGCCAGTTTGGAGAACTGCTGGACAGAAAATTAACAAAGAAAAGCCGCATCAGGGACAATTTTGTCATTTGTTGCAACGGTGTTAGAATGTGCCGAAATTTGGCTGGTTGATTGGAAACAGCGCGCGAAATTGGACTCGGGGCACAGACCCAAGATCACGAGATTTTAGTCAAATTCCTTCATTTGGGCCTCCGAATAATTAATTTCCTTATTAATTATGTCTGGTTGAAGAAGCGCTGGCCAGAAAATTAACTAAGGAAAATCGGACTCGAGCCAATTTTATCATTTGTCGCAACGGTGTCGGAATGGGCCGAGATTTGGCTGGTTGATTGGAAACGGCCCGCATAATTGTACTCGGGGCACAGACCCGGGATCACGAGATTTTAGCCAAATTCCTTTGTTTGGGCCTCCGAATAATTAATTTCCGTATTAATTAGTCAGGTTGAAGAAGTGCTGGACCGAAAATTAACAAAGGAAAATCCGACCAGGGGCAATTTTGTCATTTGTCGCGACGGCGTCGGAATGGTCCAAAATTTGGCAGGTTGATTGGAAACGGCCTGCGAAATTAGACTTGGAGCACAGATACGGGATTACGAGATTTTCGCCAAATTCCTTCGTTTGGGCTCCGAATAATTAATTTCCTTATTATTTATGTCAGGTTGAAAAAGTGTTGGACAGAAAATTAACAAAGCAAAACTGCACCAGGGGCAATTTTGTTATTTGTCGCGACGGTGTCGATTGTGCCGAAATTTGGCAGGTTGATTGGAAACGGCCAGCGAAATTGATCTCGACGCACATATCTGGGATCACGGGATTTTAGCCAAACTCCTTCGTTTGGGCCTCCGAATAATTAATTTCTTTATTAATTATGTAAGGTTGAAAAAGTGCTTGACAGAAAATTAACAAAGAAAAACCGCACCTGGGGGCAATTTCGTCATTTGGCGCGACGATGTCGAATGGGCCGAAATTTGGCAGGTTGATTGGAAATGGCCCACGAAATTGGAGTCGGGACACAAACACGGGATCACGGGATTTTAGCAAAATTCCTTCGTTTGGAACTCC
>NW_019253145.1:0-1225 GCF_002742605.1 Olea europaea var. sylvestris
ACTTTCTCTCCTGATCTCCGATTGAAGTGAATCAAAGTTCATTGTGAATAAAACTCAAAGATCTACACTTTTGATAGAAATAGGCTTCCTCAAATTATGATGTTTACTATGTCAAAAATGGATCTCAAGCAGATACTAAAAATCACGTGCATAGCTTTTTCGCCTGAAAGTTGATACTTGATAATACTTCGACCCTATTTCACCTCGTGACTCCTTTCCTCATCCGATTGACCTCTAACACTCTTGAATCTTCATTCCATTTCCCGTCTCATCTATGAATTATTTGCAACTTGGTCCCCGAACTTTCAGTTTAATTCATTTTAGTCCCTTTGCAATTCCTTCTTCTTCCAATCATCTTGTATTGCTTTCAAGTTCATACTTAGCATATTTGCATTCCCGAGTTGTCTTTTAGTTCAACTTTCGAATATTTGCATCCTTAGTCCCTGAACTATCACTTTGCTCCATTTTAGTCCTTTTTCGGCTCTCTTCTCCTGCATTTCACTATTTCCATAGAAACACCTACATTACATGAATTCAATGAGATTAAGTCACAATTCAATCATTTTATGCATGTTTAAGTCATCTTTGTGAACCAAATAAGTGTGTAAAAACATACTTATCAAATCCCGCAAACTTAAACTATTGTTTGTCCTCAAACAATGCAGTGACTCAATGCTAAACAAACATGGCTTAATAGCTTGCCGTGTCTCAGGATTGGAACTTAGCATTAACAATAAAACGATATCAATAGTGCGAGAATAAAATTAACCTTTACTCATCAATTGCAATACTCAACGTGTGTGTGTGAACTCATGCCAACATATCAAGCTTATGAATGGTTTATTCCCGACCCATAGTGGTCAATTTATCCTTGCATCACTCAAAAGATACACAACCCCCCAAACTTATTCTTTTCACTCTAATATCTCGGGGTGTGTTCTAAGATTGGGAGTTTAACAACTATAATCCTTACCCTCTCTTAGTTTGGATAGATTTTACCCTTACAAGTGCACATATCAACAAGTAGAGACTCTCTTTAATTTGATTGTTTCAACCTTCAGGCTCAAACTAAGCTACTTACCTCGCATCAAGGTTAAAGTTATATTAACCAAATGTCCAACAAGGGCCTTCCTTTTTTTTTCAAATTTTTTTTCTCATCTTCTCATTTGCTTTCTATATAACCCGTGTAACGGGTTTTAGGCGATGACTCCCAAACCAGTTGGTC
>NW_019253146.1:0-1225 GCF_002742605.1 Olea europaea var. sylvestris
TTTTTAGTTCGAATTCATGTGCAGAGTAAAGCATTCAATTACACGATTCTTTATATAATTACACACAATAAATGATTTCTTTGATCAAGTGTATTCTACTCCATGAGTATAATTGATATATATATTTATTTCTCAAAATTAATTAAGGATGAATATGAATTTAAAGTCAAAAGATGACCACTTAAAGTTAAAATAAATTGGGACTAGTGTTTTGGAGGGCTAGTAGTTTGAACTAAAGCTCACATGCGCGCATCGTTGTCGTCGTCCGTTCGATCGGCCGACTCGACTCGTCACGACACGACCACGGGTTGTGGGTCGTAGGCTCGGGCTCGGGCTCGGGCTCGGGCTCAATTGGTATATATATTTTTTGGTAAAATAATATTTTAATTATATTATTTGTATATTAAAAAATATATTTTCATTATATAATTTATTTTTTTCTCCCCAGAATTTTCTGTCCGAGACACATGACTTCTTCTAGAAACTGGCAATTGCTTACAGTTTTAACTGCCTGTCCAAACGAGTTGTGTCGGTTCCAGACAACTTTTTGACTGTTATGTCTTTTGGGCAAAATCTTTCAACTTATATAAATAGACGGCAAGATCTCCAATTTTGTTCATTTGCAAAATACCTTTATTCCGTCATGCAGTATTCCATATTTTACATTTCAGTCCCAAATAATAATTTCATGCATTTTAATCCTCCGATTTTCGAGGGATCAAAATATTAGTAAGTTCGTCAAGTCTTGTAATTTGGAGTGCTACTATTACAAGTCAATGTCGTTGTATTTTGGGAAACGAGTGTCGAAAAATAGTCAACACCAGTACGGAACATTATCGTCTTAAGGAGAAAGGGTCGAACTCTTACCTCGATCATTATCATTCTAATTTTATTACGCTCATTTTGTAGTTGAAATTCTGCCCAACTGTTTATTCACTACCTACTTACATAAATTATTGCATGGCATTCTCGAATTTTATTCAAAAGTTGTGAATATTAAAAAAATTTATTATGTTATGGAACCTGACAATCGAGATGAACCAAATCGAGTTCCATAATTAAATTTGGACTCGACCATTTCACTTATTAAATATTCCAAAATTCAGATTCGATTCAGTTTTTTTTGGAAACAAATCGGAGCGGACTATGTCCAACCCTCTAATTGCTACCTTACTATAAAATAGAATTACGATTTCTAATTGTAACAATGATCCATAGTTTTACA
>NW_019253147.1:0-1225 GCF_002742605.1 Olea europaea var. sylvestris
CCTTCAACTCAAGATTACATAGGTATTTATAGGACTTCCTATCACATAAGTTCATCCCCTCAATTTAATTCTACTATATGCACCACAATTTACTAGTTACACATTAAGTAATAATACATGCATACATGAACCACAATTAACTAGGTGCATATTAATTAATAATACATATATTTCAAACTCCTAAATTTTGGAAACTAAATTAAATAGGTTAAATGCATGTTTATTTTTCTAACATTCTACATGGAGGGGAAAAGTTTCATGGAACTCATACGGGGCATGTGGCACAGTTTCATTTGCTTTCGACAAAATAAATAAATAAATGAAAAAAAAACTATGAATCAGGTGCTGGTAGCGCAGCCACTCTATGAATTACGTGAAGAATTACCTTGTACTTGGAGAATTTTCTTATTTTAATACACATTTTTGTTTTTGGGGCCATATATATAATCACTCACAAAAAATGATTTTCCATAAAAATTGGATTCAAACTGATGCTTGGCAACATGATTTTAATTTCTTTTCCATTTTGCCCTTCTTTTTTAGAAATTAAAATTAAACTATTAATCAAAATTAAAGTCAACAATTAATTTTAAACGCACTTTTTGTGGGTTTCACAACTTTTCAACTAAACATTTCACCAACTTTTATTAAAATCTACTAAAAATCTGATTTTAATTTCCACCAAACAGGACTTACCATCATCCAGTATCCAATTGTACGGGCGAAATATAGAAGATCCAACCTTTTTAATTTAGACACATGATCGGTTGATTAGAAACCATACAAGAAAGTCCTGGTCTGAAAAATGGCTCTTATTTCTGTGATGCAAAATGGATGTTATAGCAGCCAATTTGATTATCATTTAACAAAATGAATACCATGTTTTTCTTAATTATTTTCCAGCACATACTGATACAGTTAATCACCTATAAAAGTAGTGCACAACTTGAAAGAACAGCAGCAGCAAAGATGATTAGAGAGAGATGAAAGAATTTTTCGAAGCATGGTAGTAGCAGTGAAGATTTGTAAAATTCTGCTGTCCGCCCAATGAAATATAAGACTGCGGTGGAGGACGCACTGCCGGTGGCGAGTGGTGGTGTGCTAGTAGTGGCGACGACGGCGGCTTTGAATTCCTTGGTGGTGGAGAACGTACGACAGGACATGTCTCGCAGTTTGTGATGCATAGCCAGCTGGTATGCTGGTTTGGTTCTCAGATTTTGCTGTA
>NW_019253148.1:0-1225 GCF_002742605.1 Olea europaea var. sylvestris
AACTATTGTACATGCTCGTGTTCGGAAGCCTATTCAGGCCAAAGGTAAAGTTGCAGTTTCTCATTTGGAAGTTAAACTGCAAATGAAAATTCCCCAATAGAATAATGGGTGAGTTGTAGTAGTTCACCAATCACACACCATTAACTTTCTCATTCTTGAGTGCATTTCTTGTGGCTTCGTGACCATAGCTCTCTGCATTACTAATAACCATGAAATAAACGCATATCATGTGCATTTTCGAGAAGCAACTTATGCAATATATGGATACTTTGTGAATCTTCGACAATTGGATTTGTGGAGTGTTTCGTGATAAAGTACTTACTCAAAGGTGCTCTTGATCAAATGTCATCAAATTTTGTTGTGCAAATGCCGACCATGACATTGCTACACAGTTGTTGAAAAGAATCCCACAAGTTTATGAAGGAAATAAGAAGAATAATGTCTTCCCAACATTTGATCAAGTCAGATGATTATTGCCTGACTTTGTCTTAGGTTATTTTTTTATATCTCTTACTATTAAGACTTGTTCAATATCCAAACTATATATTTTGAAGTTGAATAGTCGCGATGGCTCGTATTAATGCTCGAAATATCCAAGTTTAAGTCACGTGTGAAATAATATTGACATAACCAATAACAATGAACATAGTACTTTATGAATTCAACTCTTAACTTCCCCAATGCTTATAAACATATTTAACAGATTGGCCATATTACCCTTACATCAAAAACATTGTCACAAATATTAGGAATGGCAAGAGGACAAGTATTGAGACGGCACCTATTCCCATCACCCTGCAAGGAATTTTCTCATCGTTAACCGTATTATTTTTTATTAGAATATGAAGTTTTTAATATGAAATATGATGCACTATTTGAAAATTAACTTTTAAGTAATTCACACTTCTTAAAAACTCAATTTTATGAAAAAGGACAATATTTTCTATGTTGAAAATTATGTCAATCAAATATACTTAATTAATAAATTTTTGTTATATAAGTTTTATGTTTGTAATCAAACATACCATAAGTTTATTTTGACAAGAAAAATGTACATATAAAAATGTGTATGTCAAGATTCAAATGATAAGTCTGTGCCTTAACTATGCAAATAACATTTTAATTTAATTTTATTTTTCCTCATTTTTATGGATAAACATATGCAAGCAAAGAGATGACACGCACTGACGCGAATATTCCAATAAAATGAAGTGAGAAGAAAAAA
>NW_019253149.1:0-1225 GCF_002742605.1 Olea europaea var. sylvestris
AATAATGAAATTGCCCTCGGGACGATTTTTGTTTCCGATCAACTAGTCAAATTTTAGCCCATTCCGACATCGTCGCGAAAAATAACGAAATTGTCCCCGGCGCGAATTTTGTTTCTGTTCATCTAGTCAAATTTTAGCCCATTCCGACGCCGTCGCGAAAAATTACAAAATTGCCCCCGGCATCGATTTTTGTTTCTGATCAACCTGTCAAATTTTAGCCAACTCCGGCACAGTTGCGAAAAATGACGAAATTACCCCCGGCGCGATTTTTGTTCCCGACCAGCCTGTCAAATTTTAGCCCATTCCGACACAAATCGCGAAAAATGACGAAATTGCCCTTGTCGCGGTTTTTGTTTCCGATCAACCAGTCAAATTTTAGCCCATTCCGACACACTCGAGAAAAATGACGAAATTGCCCCCGGCGTGATTTTTGTTTCCGATCAACTTATCAAATTTTAGCAAATTCCGACACAGTTGCGAAAAATGATGAAATTACCCTTGGCGCAATTTTTGTTCCCGATCAACCTGTCAAATTTGAGCCCATTCCGACTCCGTCGCGAAAAATGAAGAAATTGCCCCTGGCGAACTTTTGTTTCTGATCAACCTGTTAAATTCTAGCCCATTCGGACACAGCCGCGAAAAATGACGAAATTGCCCCCGGCACGGATTTTTATTTCCGATCAACCAGTCAAATTTTAGCCCATTCCGACATAGTTGCAAAAAATGACGAAATTGCCCCTGGCGCGATTTTTATTTCCGATCAACCAGTCAAATTTTAGCCCATTCCGACATAGTTGCAAAAAATGACGAAATTGCCCCTGGCGCGATTTTTATTTCCGATCAACCAGTCAAATTTTAGCCCATTCCGACACAGTCGAGAAAAATGACGAAATTGCCGTCGGCGCGATTTTTGTTTCCGATCAACCTATCAAATTTTGGCAAATTTCGACACAGTTGCGAAAAATGACGAAATTACCCTCGGTGCGATTTTTGTTCCCGATCAACCTGTCAAATTTGAGCCCATTCCGACACGGTCGCGAAAAATGAAGAAATTGCCCCCGGCACGATTTATGCTTACGCTCAACCTGTCAAATTTTAGCCCATTCCGACACAGTCGAGAAAAATGACGAAATTGCCCCCGACACGGTTTTTTGTTTCCGATCAACCTGTCAAATTTTAGCCCATTCCGACACAGTCTCTAAAAAGGATGAAATTGCCCCTGGCG
>NW_019253150.1:0-1225 GCF_002742605.1 Olea europaea var. sylvestris
TCTTCGTACGCCGACCATCCGAGCGTTCCAAATATAGAAGTGCTCGTTCTTTCGAAAAATGGCCGAAATCCCTCATACATCACAACGAAGTCGTGAGTTCAATCCAAAAGGGTCGCTACATTTCCAAAAAGTAATTATGGGCCCAAAACCGACACCGTGTGCAAAAGGTACGCTCAATTCTTCGTACGCCGACTATCCGAGCGTTCCAAATATAGAAGTGCTCGTTCTTTCCAAAAATGGCCGAAATCCCTCATACATCACGACGAAGTAGTGAGTTCAATCCAAAAGGGTCGCTACATTTCCTAAAAGTACTTATTGGCCCGAAACGGACACCGTGTGCAAAAGTGATGCTCAATTCTTCATCCGCCGACTATCCGAGCGTTCCAAATATAGAAGTGCTCGTTCTTTCCAAAAATGGCCGAAATCCCTCATACATCACGACGAAGTAGTGAGTTCAATCCAAAAGGGTCGCTACATTTCCTAAAAGTACTTATTGGCCCGAAACGGACACCGTGTGCAAAAGTGATGCTCAATTCTTCATCCGCCGACTATCCGAGCGTTCCAAATATAGAAGTGCTCGTTCTTTCCAAAAATGGCCGAAATCCCTCATACATCACGACGAAGTAGTGAGTTCAATCCAAAAGGGTCGCTACATTTCCTAAAAGTACTTATTGGCCCGAAACGGACACCGTGTGCAAAAGTGATGCTCAATTCTTCATACGCCGACTATCCGAGCGTTCCAAATATAGAAGTGCTCGTTCTTTCAAAAAATTGCCGAAATTCCTCATACGTCGCGACGAAGTAGTGAGTTCAATTCAAAACGGTCGCTACATTTCCAAAAAGTACTTATGGGCCCAAAACGGACACCGTGTGCAAAAGTTACGCTCAATTCTTAGTACGCTGACTATCCAAGCCTTCCGAACATAAAACTGCTCAATCTTTCCAAAAATGGCCAAAATCCCTCATACGTCACGACGAAGTAGTGTGTTCAATCCAAAAGGGTCGCTACATTTCCATAAAGTAATTATGGGCCAGAAACGGGCACCTCTTGCAAAAGTTACGCTCAATTCTTCGTACGCCGACTATCCGAGCGTTCCAAATATAGAAGTGCCCATTCTTTCGAAAAATGGCCGAAAATCATCATACGTCACGACGAAGTTGTGAGTTCAATTCAAAACGATCGCTACATTTCCAAAAAGTACTTATGGGCCCAAAACGGACACCG
>NW_019253151.1:0-1225 GCF_002742605.1 Olea europaea var. sylvestris
TTCAACCTGACATAATTAATACGAAAATTAATTATTCGGAGGTCCAAACGAAGGAATTTGGCTAAAATCCCGTGATCCTGGGTATGTGCCCCGAGTCCAGTTTCGCGAGCCGTTTCCAATCAACCTGCCAAATTTCAGCCCATTCCAACACTGTCGCGACAAATGACAAAATTGCCCCTGGTCCGATTTTTCTTTGTTAATTTTCTATCCTGCACTTCTTCAATCAGACATAATTAATAGAGAAATTAATTTTTCGAAGGCCTAAACGATGGAATTTGGCTAAAATCCCGTGATTTCGAGTATGTTCCTCGAGTCCAATTTTGCGGGCCGATTCCAATCAACCTGCCAAATTTTGACCCATTCCGACACCATCTCGACAATTGACAAAATTGCCCCTGGTCCGATTTTTTTTTGTTAATTTTTTGTCCAGCACTTCTTCGACCTAACATAATTATTACGAAAATTAATTATTCGAAGGCCCAAACGAAAGAATTTGGCTGAAATCCTGTGATCCCAGGTCTGTGCCCCGAGTCCAATTTCGCGGGCCGTTTACAATGAACCTGTCAAATTTCGGCCCATTACGAAACCGTCGCGACAAATGACAAAATAGCCCATGGCCCGATTTTTCTTTGGTAATTTTCTGTCCAACATTTCTTCAACCTGACACAATTAATACAGAAATTAATTATTCGGAGGCCCAAACGAAGTAATTTGGTTAAAATCCCGTGATCCCGGATCTGTGCCCCGAGTCCAATTTCGTGGGTCATTTCCAATCAACCTGCCAAATTTCGGCCCATTCCGACACCATCGCGACAATTGAAAAAATTGTCCCGGTGCGATTTTGCTTTGTTAATTTTCTGTCCACCACTTCTTCAACCTAACATAATTAAAAAGGAAATTAATTATTCGAAGGCCCAAACGAAGGAATTTGGCTAAAATCTAGTGATCCCGAGTCTGTGCCCCGAGTCCAATTTCACGGGCCATTTCCAATCAACCTGCCAAATTTCGGTCCATTCCGACACCGTCGCGAAAAATGACAAAATTACCCCTGGTGCGATTTTGCTTTGTTAATTTTCTGTCCAATTAATATGGAAATTAATTGTTCGGAGGCCCAAACGAAGGAATTTCCCAAAATCCGGTGATCACGAGTTTGTGCCCCAGTCCAATTTCGTGGTCCGTTCCCAATCAACGTGCTAAATTTTGGCCCATTCCGACAGCGTCGTGA
>NW_019253152.1:0-31208 GCF_002742605.1 Olea europaea var. sylvestris
TGAAAAGTTGTTTTTGATTTCATGAAAACTTCGGGTTTGATCGTTTTTGATGAATTGCTAGTCTAATTCGATTGGAGTCGAGCTAAGGAAAAGTGGTTTTTCATTTCATTATAAATTCCAGTTTGATCATTTTCTGCGAATTGCTACTCTAATTCGATTGGAATCAAGCCAATTAAATGTGGCTTTCGATTTCATGATAACTTCGGGTTTGATCGTTTTCGAAAAATTGCAAGTCTAATTCGGTTGGAATCGAGCCAATGAAAAGTGGTTTTCGATTTCATGATAACTTCGGGTTTGATCAATTTCGGCATATTGCTAGTCCAATTCGATTGGAATCGAGCCAATGAAAAGTGATTTTTGATTTCATGATAACTTCGGGTTTGACCATTTTCGGCGAATTGCTAGTCTAATTAGATTGGAATTGAGCAAATAAAAAGTGGCTTTCGGTTTCATGATAACTTCGGGTTTGATTGTTTTCGAAAATTTGCTAGTTTAATTCGGTTGGAATCGAGCCAATGAAATGTGGTTTTCGATTTCATGATAACTTCGAGTTTGATCATTTTCGACAAACTCCTAGTCCAATTCGATTGGAATCGAGCCAATGAAAAGCGATTTTTGATTTCATGATAACTTTGGGTTTGTTCATTTTTGGAGAAATGCTATTCTAATTCGATTGAAATCGAGCCAATGAAAAGTGATTTTTGATTTAGTGATAACTTCGGGTTTGTTCTTTTTGGCAAATTGCCAGTCTAATTCGATTGGAATCGAGTCAATGAAAAGTGGTTTTTGATTTCACGAAAACTTTGGGTTTGATCATTTTCGGTGAATTGCTAGTCTAATTCGATTGGAATCGAGCCAATGAAAAGTGGTTTTTGATTTCTTGATAACTTCTAGTTCGATCATTTTCAACGAATTGCCAATCTAATTCGATTGGAATCGAGGCAATGAAAAGTGACTTTTCATTTCATGATAACTTCGGGTTTGTTCGTTTTCGGCTAATTGCTAGTGTAATTCGATTGGAGTTGAGCTAATGAAAAGTGGTTTTTGATTTCATGATAACTTCGGGTTCGATCATTTTCGACGAATTGCTACTCTAAATCGATTGGAATCAAGCCAATAAAAAGTGGCTTTCGATTTCATGATAACTTCAGGTTTGATCGTTTTCGAAAAATTGCTAGTCTAATTTCGTTGGAATCGAGGCAATGAAAAGTGGTGTTTGATTTCATGATAACTTCGGGTTTGACCATTTTTAGCGAATTGCTAGTCTAATTCGATTGGAATCGAGAGAATAAAAAGTGGCTTTGGATTTCATGATAACTTCGAGTTTGATAGTTTTCGAAAAATTGCTAGTCTAATTCGGTTGGAATCGAGCTAATGAAAAGTGGTTTTCGATTTCATGATAACTTCGGGTTCGATCATTTTCGGCAAATTGCTAGTCCAATTCGATTGGAATCGAGCCAATGAAAAGTGGTTTTTGATTTCATGATAACTTTGGATTTGTTCATTTTTGGAGAAATGCTAGTCCAATTCGATTGGAATCGAGCTAATGAAGAGTGGTTTTTGATTTAGTGATAACTTCGGGTTTGTTCTTTTTAGCGAATTGCTAGTCTAATTCGATTGGAATCGAGCCAATGAAAAGTGGTTTTTGATTTCATGAAAACTTCGTCTTTGATCGTTTTCGGTGAATTGCTAGTCTAATTCGATTGGAATCGAGCCAATGAAAAGTGATTTTTGATTTCATGAAAGCTTTGGATATGATCGTTTTCGAAAATTGCTAGTCTAATTCAATTGAATCGAGCCAATGAAAAGAGGTTTTTGATTTCATCATAACTTCGGGTTTGATCGTTTTCGGTGAATTGCTAGTCTAATTCGATTGGAATTGAGCCAATGAAAAGTGGTTTTTGATTTCATGATAACTTCGGGTTTGTTCGTTTACGGCGAATTGCTAGTCTTATTTAATTAGAATCGAGCCAATGAAAACTGGCTTTCGATTTCATGATAACTTCAGGTTTGTTCTTTTTCGGCAAATTGCTAGTCCAATTCAACTGGAGTCGAGCCAACGAAAAGTGGTTTTTGATTTCATGATAACTTTGGATTTGTTCATTTTTGGAGAAATGCTAGTCCAATTCTATTCGAATTGAACAAATGAAGAGTGGTTTTTGATTTAGTGATAACTTCGGGTTTGTTCTTTTTTGCGAATTGCTAGTCTAATTCGATTGGAATCGAGCCAATGAAAAGTGGTTTTTGATTTCATGAAAACTTCGGCTTTGATCATTTTTGGTGAATTGCTAGTCTAATTCGATTGGAATCGAGCCAATGAAAAGTGATTTTTGATTTCATGATAACTTTGGATTTGATCGTTTTGGAAAATTGCTAGTCTAATTCAATTGAATCGAGCCAATGAAAAGAGGTTTTTGATTTCATGATAACTTCGGGTTTGTTTCGTTTTCGGCTAATTGCTAGTCTAATTCGATTGGAATCGAGCCAATGAAAAGTGGTTTTTGATTTGATGATAACTTTTGGTTTGATCATTTTTAACGAATTGCTAGTCTAATTCGATTGAAATCGAGCCAATTAAAAGTGGCTTTCGATTTCAAGATAACTTCGGGTTTGATCGTTTTCGAAAAATTGCTAGTCTAATTCGGTTAGAATCGAGCCAATGAAAAGTGGATTTCGATTTCATGATAACTTCTGGTTTGATCAATTTCGGCAAATTGCTAGTCCAATTCGATTGGAATCGAGCTAATGAAAAGTGGTTTTTGATTTCATGATAGCTTTTGGTTTGATCATTTTCGGCAAATTGCTACTCTAATTTGATTGATCAAGCCAATTAAAAGTGGCTTTCAATTTCATTATAACTTCGGGTTTGATCCTTTTCGAAAAATTGCTAGTCTAACTCGGTTGGAATCGAGCCAATGAAAAGTGGTTTTCGATTTCATGATAACTTCGGGTTTGATCAATTTTGGCAAATTGCAGTCCAGTTCGATTGGAATCAAGCCAATGAAAATTGGTTTTTGATTTCATGATAACTTCGAGTTAGATCATTTTCGGCGAATTGCCTGTCTAATTCGATTGGAATCGAGCCAATGAAATGTGATTTTTGATTTCATGATAACTTCGGGTTTGTTCGTTTTCGGCTAATTGCTAGTCTAATTCGATTGGAATTGAGCCGATGAAAAGTGGTTTTTGATTTCATGATAACTTCGGGTTTGATCATTTTCGACGAACGGCTACTCTAATTCGATTGGAATCAAGCCAATAAAAAGTGACTTTCGATTTCATGATAACTTCTGGTTTGGTCGTTTTCGAAAAATTGCTAGTCTAATTCGGTTGGAATCGAGCCAATGAAAAGTGGTTTTCGATTTCATGATAACTTCGGGTTTGATCAATTTCAGCAAATTGCCAGTCCAATTCGATTGGAATCGAGCAATGAAAAGTAGTTTTTGATTTCATGGTAACTTCGGGTTTGACCATTTTCGATGAATTGCTAGTCTAATTCGATTGGAATCGAGCAAATAAATAGTGGCTTTCGGTTTCGTGATAACTTCGGGTTTGATCGTTTTAGAAAAATTGCTAGTCTAATTCGGTTGGAATCGAGCCAATGAAATGTGGTTTTCGATTTCATGATAACTTCGTGTTTGATCATTTTCGGCAAATTGCTAGTCCAATTCGATTGGAATCGAGCCAATGAAAAGGGATTTTTGATTTCATGATAACTTTGGGTTTGTTCATTTTTAGAGAAATGCTATTCTAATTCGATTGAAATCGAGCCAACGAAAAGTGTTTTTTAATTTAGTGACAACTTCGGGTTTGTTCTTTTTAGCGAACTGCCAGTCTAATTCGATTAAAATCGAGCCAATGAAAATTGGTTTTTGATTTCATGAAAACTTCGGGTTTGATCGTTTTCGGTGAATTGCTAGTCTAATTCGATTGGAATTGAGCCAACGAAAAGTGGTTTTTGATTTCTTGATAAATTCCAGTTTGATCATTTTCGGCGAATTGCCAGTCTAATTTGACTGGAATCGAGCCAATGAAAAGTGACTTTCGATTTCATGATAACTTCGGGTTTGTTCGTGTTCGGCTAATTCCGAGTCTAATTTGATTGGAATTGAGCCAATGAAAAGTGGTTTTTGATTTCATGATAACTTCAGGTTCGATCATTTTCAATGAATTGCTACTCTAAATCGAATGGAATCAAGCAAATAAAAAGTAGCTTTCGATTTCATGATAACTTCGGGTTTGATCCTTTTCGAAAAATTGCTAGTCTAATTCCGTTGGAATCGAGCCAATGAAAAGTGGTTTTTGATTTCATGATAACTTCGGGTTTGACCATTTTCGGCGAATTGCAAGTCTAATTCGATTGGAATCGAGCAAATAAAAAGTGGCTTCCGATTTCATGATAACTTCGAGTTTGATCATTTTCGAAAAATTGCTAGTCTAATTCGGTTGGAGTCGAGCCAGTTAAAAGTGGTTTTCGATTTCTTGATAATTTCGGGTTTGTTCATTTTCGGCTAATTGCTAGTCTAATTCGATTGGAATCGAGCCAATGAAAAGTGGTTTTTGATTTCATGATAACTTCGGGTTCGATCATTTTTGGCGAATTGCTACTCTAAATCGATTGGAATCAAGCAAATAAAAAGTGGCTTTCGATTTCATGATACCTTCGGGTTTGATCCTTTTCGAATAATTGCTAGTCTAATTCCGTTGGAATCGAGCCAATGAAAAGTGGTTTTTGATTTCATGATAACTTCGGGTTTGACCATTTTCGGCGAATTGCAAGTCTAATTCGATTGGAAACGAGCAAATAAAAAGTGGCTTCCGATTTCATGATAACTTCGAGTTTGATCGTTTTCAAAAAATTGCTAGTATAATTCGGTTGGAGTCGAGCCAGTTAAAAGTGGTTTTCGATTTCTTGATAACTTCGGGTTTGTTCCTTTTCGAAAAATTGCTAGTCTAATTCCGTTGGAATCGAGCCAATGAAAAGTGGTTTTTGATTTCATGATAACTTCGGGTTTGACCATTTTCGGCGAATTGCTAGTCTAATTCGATTGGAATCAAGCAAATAGAAAGTGGCTTTCGATTTCATGATAACTTCGAGTTTGATCATTTTCGAAAAATTGCTATTCTAATTCGGTTGGAATCGAGCCAATGAAAAGTGGTTTTCAATTTCATGATAACTTCAGGTTTGATCATTTTCAGCAAATTGCTAGTCCAATTCGATTGGAATCGAGCCAACGAAAAAGTGGTTTTTAATTTCATGATAACTTTGGGTTTGTTCATTTTTGGAGAAATGCTAGTCTAATTCGATTGGAATCGAGCCAATGAAGAGTGGTTTTTGATTTAGTGATAACCTTGTGTTTGTTGTTTTTAGCAAATTGCTAGTCTAATTCGATTGGAATCGAGCCAATGAAAAGTGGTTTTTGATTTCATGAAAAGGGCTTTCATCGTTTTCGGTGAATTGCTAGTCTAATTCGATTGGAATCGAGCCAATGAAAAGTGATTTTTGATTTCATGATAACTTCGGGTTTGATCCTTTTCGAAAAATTGCTAGTCTAATTCCGTTGGAATCGAGCCAATGAAAAGTGGTTTTTGATTTCATGATAACTTCGAGTTTGACCATTTTCGGCGAATTGCTAGTCTAATTCGATTGGAATCAAGCAAATAGAAAGTGGCTTTCGATTTCATGATAACTTCGAGTTTGATCATTTTCGAAAAATTGCTAGTCTAATTCGGTTGGAATCGAGCCAATGAAAAGTGGTTTTCAATTTCATGATAACTTCAGGTTTGATCATTTTCAGCAAATTGCTAGTCCAATCCGATTGGAATCGAGCCAACGAAAAAGTGGTTTTTAATTTCATGATAACTTTGGGTTTATTCATTTTTGGAGAAATGCTAGTCTAATTCGATTGGAATCGAGCCAATGAAGAGTGGTTTTTGATTTAGTGATAACTTCGGGTTTGTTCTTTTTAGCGAATTGCTAGTCTAATTCGATTGGAATCGAGCCAATGAAAAGTGGTTTTTGATTTCATGAAAACTTCGGCTTTGATCGTTTTCGGTGAATTGCTAGTCTAATTCGATTGGAATCGAGCCAATGAAAAGTGATTTTTGATTTCATGATAACTTTGGATTTGATCGTTTTCGAAAATTGCTAGTCTAATTCAATTGAATCTAGCCAATGAAAAGAGGTTTTTGATTTCATGATAACTTCGGGTTTGATCGTTTTCGGTGAATTGCTAGTCTAATTCGATTGGAATTGAGCCAATGAAAAGTGGTTTTTGATTTCATGATAACTTCGGGTTTGTTCGTTTACGGCGAATTGCTAGTCTTATTTAATTAGAATCGAGCCAATGAAAACTGGCTTTCGATTTCATGATAACTTCGGGTTTCATCGTTTTCGTAAAATTTCTTGTCAAGTTCGTTTGGAATCGAGCCAGTAAAAAATGGTTTTCGATTTCATGATAACTTCGGGTTTGATCGTTTTCGGCTTATTGGTAGTCAAATTCGATTGGAATCGAGCCAACGAAAAGTGGTTTTTGATTTCATGATAACTTTGGGTTTATTCATTTTTGGAGAAATGCTAGTCTAATTCGATTGGAATCGAGCCAGTGAAGAGTGGTTTTTGATTTAGTGATAACTTCGGGTTTGTTCTTTTTAGCGAATTGCTAGTCTAATTCGATTGGAATCGAGCCAATGAAAAGTGGTTTTTGATTTCATGAAAACTTTGCTTTGATCGTTTTCGGTGAATTGCTAGTCTAATTCGATTGGAATCGAGCCAATGAAAAGTGATTTTTGATTTCATGATAACTTTGGATTTGATCGTTTTCGAAAATTGCTAGTCTAATTCAATTGAATCAAGCCAATGAAAAGAGGTTTTTGATTTCATGATAACTTTGGGTTTGATCGTTTTCGGTGAATTGCTAGTCTAATTCGATTGGAATTGAGCCAATGAAAAGTGGTTTTTGATTTCATGATAAATTCGTTTTTGTTCGTTTACGGCGAATTGCTAGTCTTATTTAATTAGAATAGAGCCAATGAAAACTGGCTTTCGATTTCATGATAACTTCGGGTTTCATCGTTTTCGTAAAATTTCTTGTCAAATTCGTTTGGAATCGAGCCAGTAAAAAATGGTTTTCGATTTCATGATAACTTCGAGTTTGATCATTTTCGGCTTATTGCTAGTCAAATTCGATTGGAATTGAGCCAATGAAAAGTGGTCTTTGATTTCTTGGTAACTTCGGGTTTGGCCATTTTCGACGAATTGCTAGTCTAATTCGTTTGGAATCGGGCAAATAAAAAGTGGCTTTCGATTTCATGATAACTTCGGGTTTGGTCGTTTTCGAAAAATTGCTAGGCTAATTCGGTTGGAATCGAGACAATGAAATGTGGTTTTCGATTTCCTGATAACTTCGGGTTTGATCATTTTCGGTAAATTGCTAGTCCAATTCGATTGGAATCGAGCCAATGAAAAGTGATTTTTGATTTCATGATAACTTTGGGTTTCTTCATTTTTGGAGAAATGCTATTCTAATTCGATTGAGATCTAGCCAACGAAAAGTGTTGTTTGATTTAGTGATAACTTCGAGTTGGTTCTTTTTGGCGAATAGCCAGTCTAGTTCGATTGGAATCGAGCTAATGAAAAGTGGTTTCTGATTTCATGAAAACTTCGGGTTTGATCGTTTTCGGTGAATTGCTAGTCTAATTCGATTGGAATCCAGCCAATGAAAAGTGGTTTTTGATTTCATGATAAATTCCAGTTTGATCATTTTCAGCGAATTGCCAGTCTAATTCGATTGGAATCGAGCCAATGAAAGTGACTTTTGATTTCATGATGACTTCGGGTTTGTTCGTTTTCCGCTAATTGCTAGACTAATTCGATTGGAATCGAGCCAATGAAAAGTGGTTTTTGATTTCATGATAACTTTGGGTTTGTTCCTTTTCGGCGAAATACTAGTTTAATTCGAAGGGAGTCGAGCCAATGAAAAGTGGTTTTTGATTACATGACAACTTCGGGTTTGTTCTTTTTGGCGAGTTGCTAGTTTAATTCGATTGGAATCGAGCCAAGGAAAAGTGGTTTTTGATTTCATGAAAACTTCGGGTTTGATCATTTTTGGTGAATTGCTAGTCTAATTCGATTGGAATCGAGCCAATGAAAAGTGGTTTTTGATTTAACGATAACTTCGAGTTTGCTCATTTTCGGCGAATTGCCAGTCTAATTCGATTGGAATCAAAATAACGAAAAGTGATTTTTGATTTCATGATAACTTCGGGTTTGTTCGTTTTCGGCTAATTGCTAGTCTAATTCGATTGGAATCGAGCCAATGAAAAGTGGTTTTTGATTTCATGATAACTTTTGGTTTGATCATTTTTGACGAATTGCTAGTCTAATTCGATTGGAATCGAGCCAATTAAAAGTGACTTTCGATTTCATGATAACTTCGGATTTGATCGTTTTCAAAAAATTGCTAGTCTTATTCGGTTGGAATCGAGCCAATGAAAAGTGGATTTCGATTTCATGATAACTTCGGGTTTGATCAATTTCGGCAAATTGCTAGTCCAATTTGACAGGAATCGAGCCAATGAAAAGTGGTTTTTGATTTCACCATAACTTTTGGTTAGATCATTTTCGGCGAATTGCTACTCTAATTCGATTCGTATCAAGCCAATTAAAAGTGGCTTTCGATTTCATGATAACTTCGGGTTTGATCGTTTTCGAAAAATTGCTAGTCTAACTCGTTTGGAATCGAGCCAATGAAAAGTGGTTTTCGATTTCATGATAACTTCGGGTTTGATCAATTTCGGCAAATTGCTAGTCCAGTTCGACTGGAATCGAGCCAATGAAAAGTGGTTTTTGATTTCATGATAACTTCGATTTCGATCACTTTCGACGAATTGCTAGTCTAATTCGATTGGAATCGAGCCAATGAAAAGTGATTTTTGATTTTATGATAACTTCGGGTTTGTTCGTTTTCGGCTAATTTCCAGTCTAATTCGATTGGAATTGAGCCAATGAAAAGTAGTTTTTGACTTCATGATAACTTCGGGTTCGATCATTTTCGGCGAATGGCTACTCTAATTCAATTGAAATCAAGCCAATAAAAAGTGGCTTACGATTTCATGATAACTACTGTTTTATCGTTTTTGAAAAATTAGTCTAATTCGGTTGGAATAGAGCCAATGAAAAGTGGTTTTTGATTTCATGATAACTTTGGGTTTGATCAATTTCGGCAAATTGCTAGTCCAATTCGAATGGAATTGAGCCAATGAAAAGTGGTTTTTGGTTTCTTGGTAACTTCGGGTTTGGCCATTTTCGACGAATTGCTAGTCTAATTCGATTGGAATCGGGCAAATAAAAAGTGGCTTTCGATTTCATGATAACTTCGGGTTTGGTCATTTTCGAAAAATTGCTAGGCTAATTCGGTTGGAATCGAGACAACGAAATGTGGTTTTCGATTTCCTAATAACTTCGGGTTTGATCATTTTCGGCAAATTGCTAGTCCAATTCGATTGGAATCGAGCCAATGAAAAGTGATTTTTGATTTCATGATAACTTTGGGTTTGTTCATTTTTGGAGAAATGCTATTCTAATTCGATTGCAATCGAGCCAATGAAAAGTGTTTTTTGATTTAGTGATAACTTCGAGTTGGTTCTTTTTGGCGAATTGCCAGTCTAATTCGATTAGAATCGAGCTAACGTAAAGTGGTTTCTGATTTCATGAAAACTTCGGGTTTGATCGTTTTCGGTGAATTACTAGTCTAATTCGATTGGAATCCAGCCAATGAAAAGTGGCTTTTGATTTCATGATAAATTCCAGTTTGATCATTTTCGACGAATTGCCAGTCTAATTCGATTGGAATCGAGCCAGTGAAAGTGACTTTTGATTTCATGATGACTTCGGGTTTGTTCGTTTTTCGCTAATTGCTAGACTAATTCGATTAGAATCGAGCCAATGAAAAGTGGTTTTTGATTTCATGATAACTTCGGGTTCGATCATTTTCGGCGAATTGCTACTCTAAATCGCTTGGAATCAAGCAAATAAAAAGTGGCTTTCGATTTCATGATAACTTCGAGTTTGATCCTCTTTCGAAAAATTGCTAGTCTAATTCCGTTGGAATTGAGCCAATGAAAAGTGGTTTTTGATTTCGTGATAACTTCGGGTTTGACTATTTTCGGCGAATTGCTAGTCTAATTCGATTGGAATCGAGCAAATAAAAAGTGGCTTTCCGTTTCACGATAACTTCGGGTTTGATCGTTTTCGAAAAATTGCTAGTCTAATTCGGTTGGAATCGTGCCAATGAAATGTGGTTTTCGATTTCATGATAACTTCGGGTCTGATCATTTTCGGTAAATTACAAGTCCAATTCGAT
Organism: Olea europaea var. sylvestris; assembly: GCF_002742605.1. Lineage (NCBI taxonomy): Eukaryota > Viridiplantae > Streptophyta > Magnoliopsida > Lamiales > Oleaceae > Olea > Olea europaea. The sequence continues at coordinate 10,365 of NW_019253152.1, forward strand.
TGGAATCGAGCCAATGAAAAGTGATTTTTGATTTCATGACAACTTTGGGTTTGTTCATTTTTGAAGAAATGCTATTCTAATTCGATTGAAATCGAGCCAATGAAAAGTCTTTTTGATTTAGTGATAACTTCGGGTTTGTTCTTTTTGGCGAATTGCCAGTCTAATTCGATTGGAATCAAGCCAATGAAAAGTAGTTTTTGATTTCATGAAAACTTCGGGCTTGGTCGTTTTTGGTGAATTGCTAGCCTAATTCGATTGGAATCGAGCCAATGAACAGTGGTTTTTTATTTCGTGATAAAGTCCAGTTTGATCATTTTCGACGAATTGCCAGTCTAATTCGGTTGGAATCGAGGCAATGAAAGTGATTTTGATTTCATGATACTTCGGGTTTGTTCATTTTCGAAAAATTGCTAGTCTAATTCCGTTGGAATCGAGCCAATGAAAAGTGGTTTTTGATTTCATGATAACTTCGGGTTTGACTATTTTCGGCGAATTGGTAGTAAAATTCGATTGGGATCGAGCGAATAAAAAGCGACTTTTGATTTCATGATAACTTCGAGTTTGATCGTTTTCGAAAAATTGCAAGTCTAATTCGGTTGGAATCGAGCCAATGAAAAGTGGTTTTCAATTTCATGATAACTTCGGGTTTGATCATTTTCGGCAAATTGCTAGTCCAGTTCGACTGGAATCGAGCCAATAAAAAGTGGTTTTTGATTTCATGAAAACGTCAGGTTTGATCATTTTCGGTGAATTGCTAGTCTAATTCGATGGGAATCGAGCCAATGAATAGAGGTTTTTGATTTCATGAAAACGTCAGGTTTGATCATTTTCGGTGAATTGCTAGTCTAATTCGATGGGAATCGAGCCAATGAATAGAGGTTTTTGATTTCATGAAAACGTCAGGTTTGATCATTTTCGGTGAATTGCTAGTCTAATTCGATGGGAATCGAGCCAATGAATAGAGGTTTTTGATTTCATGAAAACGTCAGGTTTGATCATTTTCGGTGAATTGCTAGTCTAATTCGATGGGAATCGAGCCAATGAATAGAGGTTTTTGATTTCATGATGATTGCTAGTCTAATTCCATTAAATCGAGCCAATGAAAAGAGGTTTTTGATTTCATGATAACTTCGGGTTTGATCGTTTCGGGTGAATTGCTAGTCTAATTCGATTGGAATCGAGCCAATGAAAAGTGGCTTTCGATTTCATGATAACTTCGGATTTGATCGTTTTTGAAAATTGCTAGTCTAATTCCATTAAATCGAGCCAATGAAATGAGGTTTTTGAATTGATGATAACTTCGGGTTTGATCATTTTCGGTGAATTGCTAGTCTAATTCGATTGGAATCGAACAAATAAAAAGTGGCTTTCGATTTCATGATAACTTCGGGTTTGATCGTTTTCGAAAAATTGCTAGTCTAATTCGGTTGGAATCGAGCTAATGAAAAGTGGATTTCGATTTCATGATACCATCGGGTTTGATCAATTTTGGCAAATTGCTAGTCCAATTCGATTGGAATCGAGCCAATGAAAAGTGGTTTTTGATTTCATGATAACTTTTGGTTTGATCATTTTTGGCGAATTGCTACTCTAATTCGATTAGAATCCAGCCAATTAAAAGTGGCTTTGGATTTCATGATAACTTCGGGTTTGATCGTTTTCGAAAAATTGCTAGTCTAATTCGGTTGGAGTCGAGCCAATGAAATGTGGTTTTCGATTTCAGGATAAATTCGGGTTTGATCATTTTCGGCAAATTGCTAGTCCAATTCGATTGGAATCGAGCCAATGAAAAGTGATTTTTGATTTCATTATAACTTCCAGTTTGATCATTTTCGACGAATTGCTAGTCTAATTCGATTGGAATCGAGCCAATGAAAAGTGACTTTTGATTTCATGAAAACTTCGGTTTCGATCATTTTCGGCGAATTGCTACTCTAAATCGATTGGAATCAAGCCAATAAAAGTGGCTTTCGATTTCTTGATAACTTCGGGTTTGATCATTTTCCAAAAATTGCTAGTCTAATTCCGTTGGAATCGAGCCAATGAAAAGTGGTTTTTGATTTCATGATAACTTCGGGTTTGACCATTCTTGGCGAATTGCTAGTCTAATTCGAGTGTACTCGAGCAAATAAAAAGTGGCTTACGATTTCATGATAACTTCGAGTTTGATCGTTTTCGAAAAATTGCTAGTCTAATTCGATTGAAATCAAGCCAATGAAAAGTGGTTTTCGATTTCAAGACAACTTCAGGTTTGATCATTTTCGGCAAATTGCTAGTCCAATTCAATTGGAATCGAGCCAACGAAAAGTGGTTTTTGATTTCATGATAACTTTGGGTTTGTTCATTTTTGGAGAAATGCTAGTCTAATTCGATTGGAATCGAGCCAATGAAGAGTGGTTTTTGATTTAGTGATAACTTTGGGTTTGTTCTTTTTAGCGAATTTCTAGTCTAATTCGAGCCAATGAAAAGTAGTTTTTGATTTCATGAAAACTTTGGCTTTGATCATTTTCGGTGAATCGCTAGTCTAATTCGATTGGAATCGAGCCAATGAAAAGTGATTTTTGATTTCATGATAACTTCGGATTTGATCGTTTTCGAAAATTGCAAGTCTAATTCCATTAAATCGAGCCAATGAAAAGAGGTTTTTGATTTCATGATAACTTCGGGTTTGATCGTTTCTGGTGAATTGCTAGTCTAATTCGATTGGAATCGAGCCAATGAAAAGTGGTTTTTGATTTAGTGATAACTTCGGGTTTGTTCTTTTTTGCGAATTGCTAGTCTAATTCGATTTGAATCGAGCCAATGAAAAGAGGTTATTGATTTCATGATAATTTCGGGTTTGATCGTTTCCGGTGAATTGCATGTCTAATTCGATTGGAATCGAGCCAACGAAAAGTGATTTTTGATTTAGTGATAACTTCGGGTTTGTTCTTTTTGGCGAATTGCAAGTCTAATTCGACTGGAATCGAGCCAATGAAAAGTGGTTTTTGATTTCATGAAAAATTCCAGTTTGATCATTTTCGACGAATTGCCAGTCTAATTCGGTTGGAATCGAGGCAATGAAAGTGATTTTGATTTCATGATACTTCGGGTTTGTTCATTTTCGAAAAATTGCTAGTCTAATTCCGTTGGAATCGAGCCAATGAAAAGTGATTTTTGATTTCATGATAACTTCGGGTTTGACTATTTTCGGCGAATTGATAGTAAAATTCGATTGGAATCGAGCGAATAAAAAGCGACTTTTGATTTCATGATAACTTCGAGTTTGATCGTTTTCGAAAAATTGCAAGTCTAATTCGGTTGGAATCGAGCCAATGAAAAGTGGTTTTCGATTTCATGATAACTTCGGGTTTGATCATTTTCGGCAAATTGCTAGTCCAATTCAATTGGAATCGAACCAACGAAAAGTGGTTTTTGATTTCATGATAACTTTGGGTTTGTTCATTTTTGGAGAAATGCTAGTCTAATTCGATTGGAATCGAGTCAATGAAAAGTAGTTTTTGATTTCATGAAAACTTCGGCTTTGATCGTTTTTGGTGAATTGCTAGTCTAATTCGATTGGAATCGAGCCAATGAAAAGTGATTTTTGATTTCATGATAACTTCGGATTTGATCGTTTTTTAAAATTGCTAGTCTAATTCCATTAAATCGAGCCAATGAAATGAGGTTTTTGATTTGATGATAACTTCGGGTTTGATCGTTTTCGGTGAATTGCTAGTCTAATTCGATTGGAATCGAACAAATAAAAAGTGGCTTTCGATTTCATGATAACTTCGGGTTTGATCGTTTTCGAAAAATTGCTAGTCTAATTCGGTTGGAATCGAGCTAATTAAAAGTGGATTTCGATTTCATGATACCATCGGGTTTGATGAATTTTGGCAAATTGCTAGTCCAATTCGATTGGAATCGAGCCAAGGAAAAGTGGTTTTTGATTTCATGATAACTTTTGGTTTGATCATTTTCGGCGAATTGCTACTCTAATTCGATTGGAATCCAGCCAATTAAAAGTGGCTTTCGATTTCATGATAACTTCGGGTTTGATCGTTTTCGAAAAATTGCTAGTCTGATTCGGTTGGAATCGAGCCAATGAAAATTGGTTTTCGATTTCATGATAACTTCGGGTTTGATCAATTTCGACAAATTACTAGTCCAATTCGATTGGAATCGACCCAATGAAAAGTGGTTTTTGATTTCATGGTAACTTCGGGTTTGACCATTTTCGGCGAATTGCTAGTCTAATTCGATTGGAATCGAGCAAATAAAAAGTGGCTTTCGATTTCATGATAACTTCGGGTTTGATCGTTTTCAAAAAATTGCTAGTCTAATTCGGTTGGAGTCGAGCCAATGAAATGTGGTTTTCGATTTCATGATAAATTCGGGTTTGATCATTTTCGGCAAATTGCTAGTCCAATTCGATTGGAATCGAGCAAATGAAAAGTGATTTTTGATTTCATGATAACTTCCAGTTTGATCATTTTCGGCGAATTGCTAGTCTAATTTGATTGGAATCGAGCCAATGAAAAGTGACTTTTGATTTCATGATAACTTCGGGTTCGATCATTTTCGGCGAATTGCTACTCTAAATCGATTGGAATCAAGCCAATAAAAGTGGCTTTCGATTTCTTGATAACTTCGGGTTTGATCGTTTTCGAAAAATTGCTAGTCTAATTCCGTTGGAATCGAGCCAATGAAAAGTGGTTTTTGATTTCATGATAACTTCGAGTTTGACCATTCTTGGCGAATTGCTAGTCTAATTCGATTGTAATCGAGCAAATAAAAAGTGGCTTTCGATTTCATGATAACTTCGAGTTTGATCGTTTTCGAAAAATTGCTAGTCTAATTCGATTGAAATCGAGCCAATGAAAAGTGGTTTTCGATTTCATGACAACTTCAGGTTTGATCATTTTCGGCAAATTGCTAGTCCAATTCGATTGGAATCGAGCCAACGAAAAGTGGTTTTTGATTTCATGATAACTTTGGGTTTGTTCATTTTTGGAGAAATGCTAGTCTAATTCGATTGGAATCGAGCCAATGAAGAGTGGTTTTTGATTTAGTGATAACTTCGGGTTTGTTCTTTTTAGCGAATTGCTAGTCTAATTCGAGCCAATGAAAAGTAGTTTTTGATTTCATGAAAACTTCGGCTTTGATCATTTTCGGTGAATTGCTAGTCTAATTCGATTGGAATCGAGCCAACGAAAAGTGATTTTTGATTTCATTATAACTTCGGATTTGATCGTTTTCGAAAATTGCAAGTCTAATTCCATTAAATCGAGCCAATGAAAAGAGGTTTTTGATTTCATGATAACTTCGAGTTTGATCGTTTCTGGTGAATTGCTAGTCTAATTCGATAGGAATCGAGCCAATGAAAAGTGGTTTTTGATTTAGTGATAACTTCGGGTTTGTTCTTTTTTGTGAATTGCTAGTCTAATTCGATTTGAATCGAGCCAATGAAAAGAGGTTATTGATTTCATGATAACTTCGGGTTTGATCGTTTCCGGTGAATTGCTAGTCTAATTCGATTGGAATCGAGCCAACGAAAAGTGATTTTTGATTTAGTGATAACTTCGGATTTGTTCTTTTTGGCGAATTGCTAGTCTAATTCGATTGGAATCGAGCCAATGAAAAGTGGTTTTTAATTTCATGAAAAATTCAGGTTTGATCGTTTTCGATGATTGCTAGTGTAATTCGATTGGAATTGAGCCAATAAAAAGTGATTTTTGATTTCATGATAACTTCGGATTTGATCGTATTCGAAAATTACTAGTCTAATTCGATTGAATCGAGCCAATGAAATGAGGTTTTTGATTTGATGATAACTTCGGGTTTGATCATTTTCGGTGAATTGCTAGTCCAATTCGATTGGAATCGAGCCAATGAAAAGTGGTTTTTGATTTCATGATAGCTTTTCGTTTGATCATTTTCGGCGAATTGCTACTCTAATTCGATTGGAATCCAGCCAATTAAAAGTGGCTTTCGATTTCATGATAACTTCGGGTTTGATCGTTTTCGAAAAATTGCTAGTCTAATTCGGTTGGAATCGAGCCAATGAAAAGTGGTTTTTGATTTCATGATAACTTCGGGTTTGATTAATTTCGGCAAATTGCTAATCCAATTCGATTGGAATCGAGCCAATGAAAAGTGGTTTTTGATTTCATGATAACTTTGGGTTTGTTCATTTTTGGAGAAATGCTATTCTAATTCGATTGAAATCGAGCCAATGAAATGTTTTTTTGATTTAGTGATAACTTCGGGTTGGTTCTTTTTGGCGAATTGCCAGTCTAATTCGATTGGAATCGAGCCAATGAAAAGTGGTTTTTGATTTCATGATGAATTCCAGTTTGATCATTTTCGACAAATTGCTAGTCTAATTCGATTGGAATCGAGCCAATGAAAGTGACTTTTTATTTCATGATAACTTCGGGTTTGTTCGTTTTTCGCTAATTGCTAGTGTAATTCGATTGGAATCGAGCCAATGAAAAGTAGTTTTTGATTTCATGATAACTTCGGGTTCGATCATTTTCGGCGAATTGCTACTCTAAATCGATTGGAATCAAGCAAATAAAAAGTGGCTTTCGATTTCATGTTAACTTCGGGTTTGATCCTCTTTCGAAAAATTGCTAGTCTTATTCCATTGGAATTGAGCCAATGAAATGTGGTTTTTGATTTCATGATAACTTCGGGTTTGACTATTTTCGACGAATTGCTAGTCTATTTCGATTGGAATCGAGCAAATAAAAAGTGGCTTTCGATTTCATGATAACTTCGGGTTTGATCGTTTTAGAAAAATTGCTAGTCTAATTCGGTTGGAATCGAGCCAATGAAATGTGGTTTTAGATTTCATGATAACTTCGGGTTTGATCATTTTTGGCAAATTGCAAGTCCAATTCGATTGGAATCGAGCCAATGAAAAGTGATTTTTGATTTCATGACAACTTTGGGTTTGTTCATTTTAGGAGAAATGCTATTCTAATTCGATTGAAATCGAGCCAATGAAAAGTTTTTTTTGATTTAGTGATAACTTCGGGTTTGTTCTTTTTGGCAAATTGCCAGTCTAATTCGATTGGAATCGAGCCAATGAAAAGTGGTTTTTAATTTCATGAAAACTTCGGGTTTGATCGTTTTTGGTGAATTGCTAGCCTAATTCGATTGGAATTGAGCCAATGAAAAGTGGTTTTTTATTTCATGATAAATTCCAGTTTGATCATTTTCGGCGAATTGCCAGTCTAATTCGATTGGAATCGAGGCAATGAAAGTGACTTTTGATTTCATGATAACTTCGGATTTGTTCGTTTTCGGCTAATTGCTAGTCTAATTCGATTGGAATCGAGCCAATGAAAAGTGGTTTTTGATTTCATGATAACTTTGGGTTCGATCATTTTCGGCGAATTGCTACTCTAAATCGATTGGAATCAAGCAAATGAAAAGTGGCTTTCAATTTCATGATAACTTCGGGTTTGATCCTTTTCGAAAAATTGCTAGTCTATTTTCGTTGGAGTCGAGCCAATTAAAAGTGGTTTTTGATTTCATGATAACTTCGGGTTTGACTATTTTCGGCTAATTGGTAGTCTAATTCGATTGGAATCGAGCGAATAAAAAGTAGCTTTTGATTTCATGATAACTTCGAGTTTGATCATTTTCGAAAAATTGCTAGTCTAATTCGGTTTGAGTCGAGCCAATGAAAAGTGGGTTTCGATTTCTTGATAACTTCGGGTTTGATCATTTTCGGCAAATTGCTAGTCCAATTCAATTGGAATCGAGCCAACGAAAAGTGGTTTTTGATTTCATGATAACTTTGGTTTGTTCATTTTTGGAGAAATGCTAGTCTAATTCGATTGGAATCGAGTCAATGAAGAGTGGTTTTTGATTTAGTGATAACTTTGGGCTTGTTCTTTTTAGCGAATTGCTAGTCTAATTCGATTGGAATCGAGCCAATGAAAAGTAGTTTTGATTTCATGAAAACTTCGGCTTTGATCGTTTTTGGTGAATTGCTAGTCTAATTAGATTAGAATCGAGCCAATGTAAAGTGATTTTTGATTTCATGATAACTTCGGATTTGATCATTTTTGAAAATTGCGAGTCTAATTCAATTAAATCGAGCCAATGAAATGAGGTTTTTGATTTGATGATAACTTCGGGTTTGATCGTTTTTGGTGAATTACAAGTCTAATTCGATTGGAATCGAACCAATTAAAAGTGGCTTTCGATTTCATGATAACTTCGGGTTTGATCATTTTCGAAAAATTGCTAGTCTAATTCGGTTGGAATTGAGCTAAGGAAAAGTGGATTTCGATTTCATGATAACTTCGGGTTTGATCAATTTTGGCAAATTGCTAGTCCAATTCGATTGGAATCTAGCCAATGAAAAGTGGTTTTTGATTTCATGATAACTTTTGGTTTGATCATTTTCGGCGAATTGCTACTCTAATTCGATTGGAATCCAACCAATTAAAAGTGGCTTTCGATTTCATGATAACTTCGGGTTTGATCGTTTTCGAAAAATTGCTAGACTGAATCGGTTGGAATCGAGCCAATTAAAATTGGTTTTCGATTTCATGATAACTTCGGGTTTGATCAATTTCGACAAATTGCTAGTCCAATTCGATTGGAATCGAGCCAACGAAAAGTGGTTTTTGATTTCATGGTAACTTCAGGTTTGACCATTTTCGGCGAATTGCTAGTCCAATTGGATTGGAATCGAGCAAATAAAAAGTGGCTTTCGGTTTCATGATAACTTCGGGTTTGATCATTTTTGAAAAATTGCTAGTCTAATTCGGTTGGAATCTAGCCAATGAAATGTGGTTTTCGATTTCATGATAACTTCGGGTTTGATCATTTTCGACAAATTGCTAGTCTAATTCGATTGGAATCGAGCCAATGAAAAGTGATTTTTGATTTCATGATAACTTTGGGTTTGTTCATTTTTGGAGAAATGCTATTCTAATTCGATTGAAATCGAGTCATTGAAAAGTGATTTTTGATTTAGTGATAACTTCGGGTTTGTTCTTTTTGGCGAATTGTAGTTCTAATTCGATTGGAATCGAGCCAATGAAAAGTGGTTTTTGATTTCATGAAAACTTCGGGTTTGATCGTTTTCATTGAATTGCCAGTCTAATTCGATTGGAATCGAGCCAATGAAAAGTGGTTTTTGATTTCATGAAAACTTCGGGTTTGATCGTTTTTGGTGAATTGCTAGCCTAATTCGATTTGTATCGAGCCAATGAAAAGTGGTTTTTTATTTTAAATTCCAGTTTGATCATTTTCGACGAATTGCTAGTCTAATTTGATTGGAATCGAGCCAAAGAAAAGTTACTTTTGATTTCATGATAACTTCTGGTTTTTTCGTTTTCAGCTAATTGCTTGTCTAATTCGATTGGAATCGAGCCAATGAAAAGTGGTTTTTGATTTCATGATAACTTCGGGTTCGATCATTTTCGACGAATTGCTACTCTAAATCGATTCGAATCAAGCCAATAAAATTGGCTTTCGATTTCTTGATAACTTCGGGTTTGATCGTTTTCGAAAAATTGCTAGTCTAATTCCGTCGGAATCGAGCCAATGAAAAGTGGTTTTTGATTTCATGATAACTTCGGGTTTGACCATTTTTGGCGAATTGCTAGTCTAATTCGATTGTAATCGAGCAAATAAAAAGTTGCTTTCGATTTCATGATAACTTCGAGTTTGATCGTTTTCAAAAAATTGCTAGTCCAATTCGGTTGAAATCGAGCCAATGAAAAGTGGTTTTCGATTTCATGACAACTTTAGGTTTGATCATTTTCGGCAAATTGCTACTCCAATTCGATTGGAATCGAGCCAACGAAAAGTGGTTTTTGATTTCATGATAACTTTGGGTTTGTTCATTTTTGGAGAAATGCTAGTCTAATTCGATTGGAATCGAGCCAATGAAGAGTGGTTTTCGATTTAGTGATAACTTCGGGTTTGTTCTTTTTAGCGAATTGCTAGTCTAATTCGATTGGAATTGAGTAAATGAAGAGTGGTTTTTGATTTAGTAATAACTTCGGGCTTATTCTTTTTAGCGAATTGCTTGTCTAATTCGATTGGAATCGAGCCAATGAAAAGTAGTTTTTGAAACTTCGGCTTTGATCGTTTTCGGTGAATTGCTAGTCTAATTCGATTGGAATCGAGCCAATGAAAAGTGATTTTTGATTTCATGATAACTTCGGATTTGATCGTATTCGAAAATTGCTAGTCTAATTCCATTAAATCGGACCAATGAAAAGAGGTTTTTGATTTCATGATAACTTCGGGTTTGATCGTTTCCGGTGAATTGCTAGTCTAATTCGATTGGAATCGAGCCAATGAAAAGTGGTTTTTGATTTAGTGATAACTTCGGGTTTGTTCTTTTTGGCGAATTGCTAGTCTAATTCGATTGGAATCGAGCCGATGTAAAGTGGTTTTTGATTTCATGAAAACATCGGGTTTGATCGTTTTCGATGATTGCTAGTCTAATTCAATTGAATCGAGCCAATGAAATGAGGTTTTTGATTTGATGATAACTTAGGGTTTGATCATTTTCGGTGAATTGCTAGTCTAATTCGATTGGAATTGAGCCAATGAAAAGTGGTTTTTGATTTCATGATAACTTCGGGTTTGTTCAATTTTGGCGAAATAATAGTCTAATTCGATTGGAATCGAGCCAATGAAAAGTGGTTTTTGATTTAATGATAACTTCGGGTTTGATCAATTTCGACAAATTGCTAGTCCAATTCGATTGGAATCGAGCTAATGAAAGGTGGTTTTTGATTTCATGATAACTTTTGGTTTGATCATTTTCGACGAATTGTGACTCTAATTCGATTGGAATCCAGCCAATTAAAAGTTGCTTTCGATTTCATGATAACTTCGGGTTTGATCGTTTTCGAAAAATTGCTAGTCTAATTCAGTTGGAATCGAGCCAACGAAAAGTGGTTTTCGATTTCATGATAACTTCGGGTTTGATCAATTTCGGCAAATTGCTAGTCCAATTCGATTGGAATCGAAAGTGACTTTTGATTTCATGATAACTTCGGCTTTGATCATTTTCGGCAAATTGCTAGTCCAATTCGATTGGAATCGAAAGTGACTTTTGATTTCATGATAACTTCGGCTTTGATCATTTTCGGCAAATTGCTAGTCCAATTCGATTGGAATCGAAAGTGACTTTTGATTTCATGATAACTTCGGCTTTGATCATTTTCGGCAAATTGCTAGTCCAATTCGATTGGAATCGAAAGTGACTTTTGATTTCATGATAACTTCGGCTTTGATCATTTTCGGCAAATTGCTAGTCCAATTCGATTGGAATCGAGCCAATGAAAAGTGATTTTTGATTTCATGATAACTTTGGGTTTGTTCATTTTTGGAGAAATGCTATTCTACTTCGATTGAAATCGAGCCAATGAAAAGTGATTTTTGATTTAGTGATAACTTCGTGTTAGTTATTTTTGGCGACTTGCCATTCTAATTTGATTGGAATCAAGCCAATGAAAAGTGGTTTTTGATTTCATGAAAACTTCGGGTTTGATCGTTTTCGGTGAATTGCTAGTCTAATTAGATTGGAATCGAGCCAATGAAAAGTGGTTTTCGATTTCATGATAACTTCCAGTTTGATCATTTTCGACGCATTGCAAGTCTAATTCGATTGGAATCGAGCCAATGAAAAGTGATTTTTGATTTCATGATAACTTCGGGTTCTATCATTTTCGGCGAATTGCTACTCTAAATCGATTGGAATCAAGCCAATAAAAAGTGGCTTTCGATTTCATGATAACTTCGGATTTGATCATTTTCGAAAAATTGCTAGTCCAATTCCGTTGGAATCGAGCCAATGAAAAGTGGTTTTTGATTTTATGATAACTTCGGGTTTGACCATTTTTGGCGAATTGCTAGTCTAAATTGATTGGAATCGAGCAAATAAAAAGTGGCTTTCGATTTCATGATAACTTCGGATTTGATCATTTTCGAAAAATTGCTAGTCCAATTCCGTTGGAATCGAGCCAATGAAAAGTGGTTTTTGATTTTATGATAACTTCGGGTTTGACCATTTTTGGCGAATTGCTAGTCTAAATTGATTGGAATCGAGCAAATAAAAAGTGGCTTTCGATTTCATGATAACTTCTAGTTTGATCGTTTTCGAAAAATTGCTAGTCGAATTCGGTTGGAATCAAGCCAATGAAAAGTGGTTTTCGATTTCATGATAACTTCGGGTTCTATCATTTTCGGCAAATTGCTAGTCCAATTCGATTGGAATCGAGCCAACGAAAAGTGGTTTTTGATTTCATGATAACTTTGGATTTTTTCATTTTTGGAGAAATGCTAGTCTAATTCGATTGGAATCGAGCCAATGAAGAGTGGTTTTTGATTTAGTGATAACTTCGGGTTTGATCTTTTTAGCGTATTGCTAGTCTAATTCGATTGGAATCGAGCCAATGAAGAGTGGTTTTTGATTTAGTGATAACTTCGGGTTTGATCTTTTTAGCGTATTGCTAGTCTAATTCGATTGGAATCGAGCCAATGAAAAGTGGTTTTTGATTTCCTGAAAACTTCGGGTTTGATCGTTTTTGACGCATTGCCAGTCTAATTCGATTGGAATCGAGCCAATGAAAAATGACTTTTGATTTCATGATAACTTCGGGTTTTTTGGTTTTCAGCTAATTGCTACTCTAATTCGATTGGAATCGGGCCAATGAAAAGTGGTTTTTGATTTCATGATAACTTCGGGTTCGATCATTTTCGACGAATTGCTACTCTAAATCGATTGGAATCAAGCCAATAAAAAGTGGCTTTCGATTTCATGATAACTTCGGATTTGATCATTTTCGAAAAATTGCTAGTCCAATTCCGTTGGAATCGAGCCAATGAAAAGTGGTTTTTGATTTCATGATAACTTCGGGTTTGACCATTTTTGGCGAATTGCTAGTCTAATTCGATTGGAATCGAGCAAATAAAAAGTGGCTTTCGATTTCATGATAACTTCTAGTTTGATCATTTTCGAAAAATTGCTAGTCGAATTCGGTTGGAATCGAGCGAATGAAAAGTGGTTTTCGATTTCATGATAACTTCGATTTTGATCATTTTCAGCAAATTGCTAGTCCAATTCGATTGGAATCGAGCCAACGAAAAGTGGTTTTTGATTTCATGATAACTTTGGATTTGTTCATTTTTGGAGAAATGCTAGTCTAATTCGATTGGAATCGAGCCAATGAAGAGTGGCTTTTGATTTTGTGATAACTTCGGGTTTGTTCTTTTTAGCGTATTGCTAGTCTAATTCGATTGGAATCGAGCCAATGAAAAGTGGTTTTTGATTTCATGAAAACTTCGGGTTTGATCGTTTTCGGTGAATTGCTAGTCTAATTCGATTGGAATCAAGCCAATGAAAATTGGTTTTTGATTTCATGATAACTTCCAGTGTGATCATTTTTGACGCATTGCCAGTCTAATTCGATTGGAATCGAGCCAATGAAAAGTGACTTTTGATTTCATGATAACTTCGGGTTTTTTCGTTTTCAGCTAATTGCTACTCTAATTCGATTGGAATCGAGCCAATGAAAAGTGGTTTTTGATTTCATGATAACTTTGGGTTCGATCATTTTCGGCGAATTACTACTCTAAATCGATTGGAATCAAGCCAATAAAAAGTGGCTTTCGATTTCATGATAACTTCGGATTTGATCATTTTCGAAAAATTGCTAGTCCAATTTCGTTGGAATCGAGCCAATGAAAAGTGGTTTTTGATTTCATGATAACTTCGGGTTTGACCATTTTTGGCGAATTGCTAGTCTAATTCGATTGGAATCGAGCAAATAAAAAGCGACTTTTGATTTCATGATAACTTCTAGTTTGATCGTTTACGAAAAATTGCTAGTCGAATTCGGTTGGAATCGAGCCAATGAAAAGTGGTTTTCGATTTCATGATAACTTCGGGTTTGATCATTTTCGGCAAATTGCTAGTCCAATTCGATTGGAATCGAGCCAACGAAAAGTGGTTTTTGATTTCATGATAACTTTGGATTTGTTCATTTTTGGAGAAATGCTAGTCTAATTCGATTGGAATCGAGCCAATGAAGAGTGGTTTTTGATTTAGTGATAACATCGGGTTTTTTCTTTTTAGCATATTGCTAGTCTAATTCGATTGGAATCGAGCCAATGAAAATTGGTTTTTGATTTCATGAAAACTTCGGCTTTGATCGTTTTCGGTGAATTGCAAGTCTAATTCGATTGGAATCGAACCAATGAAAATTGATTTTTGATTTCATGATAACTTCGGATTTGATCGTCTTCAAAAATTGCTAGTCTAATTCAATTGAATCGAGCCAATGAAAAGAGGTTTTTTGATTTCTTGATAACTTTGGGTTTGATCGTTTTCGGTGAATTGCTAGTCTAATTCGATTGGAATTGAGCCAACGAAAAGTGGTTTTTGATTTCATGATAACTTCGAGTTTGTTCGTTTACGGCGAATTGCTAGTCTTATTTAATTAGAATCGAGCCAATGAAAAGTGGCTTTCGATTTCATGATAACTTCGGGTTTGATCGTTTTCGAAAAATTACTAGTCTAATTCGTTTGGAATCGAGCCAGTGAAAAATGGTTTTCGATTTCATGATAACTTCGGGTTTGATCGTTTTCGGCTTATTGCTAGTCAAATTCGATTGGAGTTGAGCCAATGAAAATTTGTTTTTGATTTCATGATAACTTTAGGTTTGTTCATTTTCGGCGAAATACTATTTTAATTCGATGGGAGTCGATCCAATGAAAAGTGGTTTTTGATTAGATGATAACTTCGGGTTTGTTCTTTTTGGCAAATTGCCAGTCTAATTCGATTGGAATTGAGCCAATGAAAAGTGGCTTTTGATTTCATGATAACTTCGGGTTTGTTCGTTTTCGGCTAATTTCTAGTCTAATTCGATTGGAATGGAGCCAATGAAAAGTGGTTTTTAATATCATGATAACTTCGGGTTCGATCATTCTCGGCGAATTGCTGCTCTAAATCGATTGGAATCAAGCCAATAAAAAGTGGCTTTCGATTTCATGATAACTTTGGGTTTGATCGTTTTCGAAAAATTGCGAGTCTAATTTCGTTGGAATTGAGCCAATGAAAAGTGATTTTTGATTTCAGACCATTTTCGACGAATTGGTAGTCTAATTCGATTGGAATCGAGCAAATAAAAAGTGGCTTTCGATTTCATGATAACTTCTAGTTTGATCGTTTTGGAAAAATTGCTAGTCTAATTCGGTTGGAATCAAGCCAATGAAAAGTGGTTTTCGATTTCATGATAACTTCGGGTTTGATCATTTTCGGCAAATTACTAGTCCAATTCGATTGGAATCGAGCCAACGAAAAGTGGTTTTTGATTTCATGATAACTTTGGGTTTGTTCATTTTTGGAAAAATGCTAGTCTAATTTGATTGGAATCGAGCCAATGAAGAGTGGTTTTTGATTTAGTGAGAACTTCGGGCTTGTTCTTTTTAGCGAATTGCTAGTCTAATTCGATTGGAATCGAGCCAATGAAAAGTGGTTTTTGATTTCATGAAAACTTCGGCTTTGATCATTTTCGATGAATTGCTAGTCTAATTCGATTGGAATCGAGCCAACGAAAAGTGATTTTTGATTTCATGATAACTTCGGATTTGATCGTTTTCGAAAATTGCTCATCTAATTCAATTGAATCGTGCAAATGAAAAGAGGTTTTTGATTTCACGATAACTTCGGGTTTGATCATTTCCGGTGAATTGCTAGTCTAATTCGATTTGAATTGAGCCAATGAAAAGTGGTTTTTGATTTCATGATAACTTCAGGTTTGATCGTTTTCGAAAAATTGCTAGTCTAATTCGGTTGGAATCGAGCTAATGAAAAGTGGATTTCGATTTCGTGATAACTTCGGGTTTGATCGTTTTCGAAAAATTGCTAGTCTAATTTGGTTGGAATCGAGCCAATGAAATGTGGTTTTCGGTTTCATGATAACTTCGAGTTGATCGTTTTCGGCTTATTGCTAGTCAAATTCGATTGGAATCGAGCCAATGTAAATTGGTTTTTGATTTCATGATAACTTCGGGTTTGTTCCTTTTCGATGAAATACTAGTTTAATTCGATGGGAATCGAGCCAATGAAAAGTGGTTTTTGATTACATGATAACTTCGGGTTTGTTCTTTTTGGCGAGTTGCTAGTCTAATTCGATTGGAATCGAGCCAATGAAAAGTGGTTTTTGATTTCATGAAAACTTCGGGTTTGATCGCTTTCGGTGAATTGCTAGTCTAATTCGATTGGATTCAAGCCAATGAAAAGTGGTTTTTGATTTCATGATAACTTCGGATTTGATCGTTTTCGAAAATTGCTCATCTAATTCAATTGAATCGAGCCAATGAAAAGAGGTTTTTGATTTCATGATAACTTCGGATTTGATCGTTTTCGAAAATTGCTCATCTAATTCAATTGAATCGAGCCAATGAAAAGAGGTTTTTGATTTCATGATAACTTCGGGTTTGATCGTTTCTGGTGAATTGCTAGTCTAATTCGATTGGAATCGAGCCAATGAAAAGTGATTTTTGATTTCATGATAACTTCGGATTTGATCGTTTTCGAAAATTGCTCATCTAATTCAATTGAATCGAGCCAATGAAAAGAGGTTTTTGATTTCATGATAACTTCGGGTTTGATCGTTTCTGGTGAATTGCTAGTCTAATTCGATTGGAATTGAGCCAATGAAAAGTGGTTTTTGATTTCTTGATAACTTCGGGTTTGTTCGTTTACGGCGAATTGCTAGTCTTATTTAATTAGAATCGAGCCAATGAAAAGTGGCTTTCGATTTCATGATAACTTCGAGTTTGATCGTTTTTGAAAAATTGCTAGTCTAATTCGATTGGAATCGAGCCAATAAAAAGTGGCTTTCGATTTCATGATAACTTTGGGTTTGATCGTTTTCGAAAAATTGCTAGTCTAATTCGGTTGGAATCGAGCTAATGAAAAGTGGATTTCGATTTCATGATAACGTCGGGTTTGATCAATTTCGGCAAATTGCTAGTCCAATTCGATTGGAATCGAGCCAATGAAAGGTGGTTTTTGATTTCATGATAACTTTTGGTTTGATCATTTTCGGCAAATTACTAGTCCAATTCGATTGGAATCGAGCCAACGAAAAGTGGTTTTTGATTTCATGATAACTTCGGGTTCGATCATTTTCGGCGAATTGCTACTCTAATTCGATTGGAATCAAGCCAATTAAAAGTGGCTTTCGATTTCATGATAACTTCGGGTTTGATTTCGAAAAATTGCTAGTCTAATTCGGTTGGAACCGAGCCAATGAAATGTGGTTTTCGATTTCATGATAACTTCGGGTTTGATCATTTTCGACAAATTGCTAGTCCAATTCGATTGGAATCGAGCCAATGAAAAGTGATTTTTGATTTCATGATAACATTGGGTTTCTTCATTTTGGAGAAATGCTATTCTAATACGATTGAAATCGAGCCAATGAAAAGTGTTTTTTTATTTAGTGATAACTTCGGGTTTGTTCTTTTTGGCGAATCGCTAGTCTAATTCGATTGGAATCGAGCTAATGAAAAGTGGTTTTTGATTTCATGAAAACTTCGAGTTTGATCGTTTTCGGTGAATTGCTAGTCTAATTCGATTGGCATCGAGCCAATGAAAAGTGGTTTTTGATTTCATGATAACTTCCAGTTTGATCATTGTCTAATTCGATTGGAATAGAGCCAATGAAAAGTGACTTTTGATTTCATGATAACTTCGGGATTGTTCGTTTTCGACTAATTGCTAGTCTAATACGATTTAAAGCGAGCCATTAAAAAGTGGTTTTTGATTTCATGATAACTTCGGGTTCGATCATTTTCGGCGAATTGCTACTCTAATTCGATTGGAATCAAGCCAATAAAAAGTGGCTTTCGATTGCATGATAACTTCGGTTTTGATCGTTTTCGAAAAATTGCTAGTCTAATTCGGTTGGAATCGAGCCAATGAAAAGTGGGTTTCGATTTCATGATAACTTCGGGTTTGATTAATTTCGGCAAATTGCTAGTCCAATTCGATTGGAATCGAGCCAATGAAAAGTGGTATTTGATTTCATGGTAACTTCGGGTTTGACCATTTTCGACGAATTGCTAGTCTAATTCGATTGGAATCGAGCAAATAAAAAGTGGCTTTCGGTTTCATGATAACTTCTGGTTTAATCGTTTTCGAAGGATTGCTAGTCTAATTCGGTTGGAATCGAGCCAATGAAATGTGGTTTTCGATTTCATGATAACTTCGGGTTTGATAATTTAGGACAAATTGCTAGTCCAATTCGATTGGAATCGAGCCAATGAAAAGTGATTTTTGATTTCATGATAACATTGGGTTTCTTCATTTTTGGAGAAATGCTATTCTAATTCGATTGAAATCGAGCCAATGAAAAGTGTTTTTTTATTTAGTGATAACTTCGGGTTTGTTCTTTTTGGCGAATCGCTAGTCTAATTCGATTGGAATCGAGCTAACGAAAAGTGGTTTTTGATTTCATGAAAACTTCGAGTTTGATCGTTTTCGGTGAATTGCTAGTCTAATTCGATTGGAATCGAGCCAATGAAAAGTGGTTTTTGATTTCTTGATAACTTCTAGTTTGATCATTGTCTAATTCGATTGGAATCGAGCCAATGAAAAGTGACTTTTGATTTCATGATAACTTCGGGATTGTTGGTTTTCGACTAATTGCTAGTCTAATTCGATTGGAATCGAGCCGTTGAAAAGTGGTTTTTGATTTCATGATAACTTCGGGTTCGATCATTTTCGGCGAATTGCAACTCTAATTCGATTGGAATCAAGCCAATAAAAATTGGCTTTCGATTGCATGATAACTTCGGTTTTGATCGTTTTCTAATTCGGTTGGAATCGAGCCAATGAAAAGTGGGTTTCGATTTCATGATAACTTCGGGTTTGATTAATTTCGGCAAATTGCTAGTCCAATTCGATTGGAATCGAGCCAATGAAAAGTGGTTTTTGATTTCATGGTAACTTCGGGTTTGACCATTTTCGACGAATTGCTAGTCTAATTCGATTGGAATCGAGTAAATAAAAAGTGGCTTTCGATTTCATGATAACTTCTGGTTTGATCGTTTTCGAAAGATTGCTAGTCTAATTCGGTTGGAATCGAGCCAATGAAATGTGGTTTTCGATGTCATGATAACTTCGGGTTTGATCATTTTCGACAAATTGCTAGTCCAATTCGATTGGAATCGAGCCAATGAAAAGTGATTTTTGATTTCATGATAACATGGGGTTTCTTCATTTTTGGAGAAATGCTATTCTAATTCAATTGAAATCGAGCCAATGAAAAGTGTTTTTTTATTTAGTGATAACTTCGGGTTTGTTCTTTTTGGCGAATCGCTAGTCTAATTCGATTGGAATCGAGCTAATGAAAAGTGGTTTTTGATTTCATGAAAACTTCGAGTTTGATCGTTTTCAGTGAATTGCTAGTCTAATTCGATTTGAATCGAGCCAATGAAAAGTGGTTTTTGATTTCATGATAACTTCCAGTTTGATCACGGTCTAATTCGATTGGAATCGAGCTAATGAAAAGTGACTTTTGATTTCATGATAACTTCGGGATTGTTCATTTTCGACTAATTGCTAGTCTAATTCGATTGGAATCGAGCCATTGAAAAGTGGTTTTTGATTTCATGATAACTTCGGGTTCGATCATTTTCGACGAATTGCTACTCTAATTCGATTGGAATCAAGCCAATAAAAATTGGCTTTCGATTGCATGTGTGACGCCCCGATCTTAAGTTTCGAGGGCCACGTACTTTACATAATAACTTTTACCTTTGGTACATGTAAATATTCTTAAATAGAAATATTACATGTTAAAAACTTATTTTCAACTTGGTAAAATAATTCTTATAAAATTTGATGGCCGATAAAAGTGCACACCGGCAAGGAATTATGCTTCACATATACGGCCTCGGCACTGTCAAGATTAGTTGGGGCAGTAAGTTTGACAATTTTTATAAAATTCATCCCAACTCCGTTTTCTACGAAATTTGTGGCATTAGAAAGATAATTTCAAGTAGTTTTCTAGGTTAAAATATGAAAATTTTCCAAGATCATATGATATAGACGTTTTACTGAAAACAGTGAAGTATTTCACAGGAGATCCAGATTGACCTTTGGACGTTAAAACCTTGAAAACTCAGGCCATAGATATCCAAATTGAGTATTTCTTGCGGCCATACTTAGAAAACTAAAAGGGGAAAACAGACATATTTTTATAATTTCAAATGGACGTTTATAGAGTTAGAAACATCATTTTTGAAATTGACTCCTATCACTTGCAAGGAAAATAAACTATAAAACGTCTCTTAACATAACATGAAAGATATAATTACAAAATTTACTATTAATACCATAATACATCATTCCATGTTCATATTTTTACATAATACCATAAGAAAAATAGATGTAAAAACTGCCATCGAACAAAACACACAAAAGAAAACTTTCGGTACAAAACTTCGTTGTCCTTAATCCATCATCGCGTAAGCCAACTAACTTCCATCAATTCAAATGATCATGGATCTGAAAAGTTTAGCATAACATACTTTGAGTATAAGGAAATACTCAGTAAGATACCATGCTTGAACATTTATCATGATAATACTACACCAAAGAAAGCAATCAAACCCATACTTCCATATTCCGACATGCCGGTGCCCTTCGGACTTGTCCTAAGGCATAAATAGATATCTAACTTTGTGGACTTGTCCACCATAATCATATTATGGTTTTTCATGCATAACTTAAGCATAAATATTACCATGAAAATCATACCACATAAGCATAGAAGGTATCTTACCGTAAAACTTGA